>NC_045443.1:120583092-120611223 GCF_002776525.5 Piliocolobus tephrosceles
GCAGTGGCGCAATCTCGGCTCGCTGCAAGCTCTGCCTCCCAGGTTCATGCCATTCTCCTACCTCAGCCTCCTGTGTAGCTGGGACTACAGGCGCCCGCCACCACGCCTGGCTAATTTTTTTGTATTTTTAGTAGAGACGGGGTTTCACCGTGTTAGCCAGGATGGTCTCGATCTCCTGACCTCGTGATCCGCCCGCCTCGGCCTCCCAAAGTGCTGGGATTACAGGCGTGAGCCACCGCGCCCGGCCAAGAGGCGTATTTTAATCATTACATCGGCTTTTATAGGATTTTATGATTAAAATTTATTTCTAGTGCTTAATTATTTGGAGTGTCCTTTGGCTCTTTAATTTTATTTTGTTTATTTATTTCCTTTGGCCCTTTTAGAAACTTGAATTGTTTAAAGGTCATACAGATAGTCATTCTGCCAGTTGCGAATTATTTTAAAAAGTCGGTCGTGACGCTAAATGTCATCTATTCATATTTGGTCTTTAAAGATCTTTGGATAATTGCAAGTATCATGGCACAACTGTCTTATTTTTCACTACTGAACAAGGACACCCATATATTAAGGGACAAGCTTATGTCAGATAGTTTTAAGAGCATAGAGGATTAAATTTAATGTATGAAATAAGTGCAAATTTACATTCAGAGTTTCTTTCAGGCCTTTTTGACCTCACTGACTTAAAATGATTGAAGTGATTGGCCTGTTCTGCCAGCAGAGATGGATGCCAAGATATCACATGACAAATATGTGATTAAGTAGAAAGATAATTATGTTTTTCTATTTTTCCATAGATTATAAGAACTTGCGTACCTACTTGATTATCTAACTAAAATGTTCACATTTGTGCCAGCATTCCATTTGACAAACAGGTTTACCCGTGCAGGGAGAAACTGGGGGCAGCCTGTTCTCACTTCGTTGTAGGTTACAGGGGAGGAAGCAGTTTTAGTGCCTCTGGTCTGTTCCAGAACAGGTTTTGCTGTCAAAATCAGGCGGATCACCTGAGGTCAGGAGTTCGAGACCAGTCTGGCCAACATGGTGAAACCCTATCTCTACTAAAAATGCAAAAATGGGCCGGACACGGTGGCACACGCCTGTAGTCCCAGCTACTCGGGAGGCTGAGGCACAAGAATCGCTTGAACCCAGGAGACGGAGGTTGCAATGACTCAAGATTATGCCACTGCACTCCAGCCTGGGCAATAGAATGGGACTCAGTCTCAAAAAAAAAAAAGTCATTGGCCAGGTGAGGTGGCTCATGCCTGCAATCCCAGCACTTTGGGAGGCCAAAGCAAGGAGGATCTCTTGAGTTCAGAAGTTCAAGGCCATAGTGGGCAACATAGTGAAACCCCATCTCTAATGATAACAAAAATAAATAAATAAATAAATAAACAAAGCCATTAACAAAAATCAATCTCAAAAACTGAAAACCTAAAATTTTCAAAAGTATAACCTTATTCCATTTTTTTTTTTTTTCTTTCTTTCTTTTTAGAGATAGGGTCTCGCTGTCACCCAGGCTGGAGTGCAGTGTTATAGTGATAGCTCACTGCAGCCTCTAACTCCTGGGCTCAAGTGATCCCACCTCAGCCTCCCAAGTAGCTGGGACTACAGGCAGGAATCACTGCACTTGGCTCTTTTTTTTTTTTTTTTTTTTTGAGATGAAGTTTTGCTCTTGTCCCCTAGGCTGGAGTGCAATGGCATAATCTTGGCTCACTGCAACCTCTGCCTCCTGGGTTCAAGCGATTCTCCTGCCTCAGCCTCTCGAGTTGCTGAGATTACAGGCATGCGCCACCATGCCCGGCTGATTTTTGTATTTTTTAGTAGAGACGCAGTTTTACCATGTTGGCCAGGCTGGTCTCAAACTCCTGACCTTAGGTGATCCGCCCTCCTCAGCCTCCCAAAGTATGGGGATTACAGGTATGAGTCACTACACCCAGCCGGCTTTTTTTTTTTTTTTTTTTTTTAAGAATTAGTCTGTTTGGCCAGGCGCGGTGGCTCACGCCTGTAATCCCAGCACTTTGGGAGGCCAAGGCGGGTGGATCACGAAGTCAGAAGATCGAGACCATCCTGGCTAACACAGTGAAACCCCATCTCTACTAAAAATACCAAAAAAATTAGCCGGGCATAGTGGCGGGCGCCTGTAGTCCCAGCTACACGGGAAGCTGAGGCTGGAGAATGGCATGAACCCGGGAGGCGGAGCTTGCAGTAAGCCAAGATCGCGCCACTGCACTCCAACCTGGGTGACAGAGCCAGACTCTATCTCAAAAAAAAAAAAAAAAAAGAATTAGTCTATTTTAATTTTTTCCTCCCTTTTAGATGATCCTATCTCTAGAACGTTCAGTTCATTGTATTTTTAGGGGGACATTCTTTATTCTATAGTTACCTTTATCTAATAATTTTGTTTTAATTCTTTTTTTTTTTTTTTTTTTTTTTAGACAGAGTCTCGCTTCATTGCCAGGCTGGAGTGCAGTGGTGCGATCTCCGCTCTCTGCAACCTCCGCCTCCTGGGTTCAAGCAATTCTCATGCCTCAGCCTCCTGAGTAACTGGGATTACAGGCACGGCCACCACACCCAGCTAATTTTTTATTTTTGAGGCAGAGTCTTGCTCTGTCGCCTAGACTGGAGTGCAGTGGCATGATCTTGTCTCACTGCACGCTCTGCCTCCCGGGTTCCCGCCATTCTCCTTCCAAGTAGCTTCAGCCTTCTGAATAGCTGGGACTAAGGAGCCTGCCACCAAGCCCGCCTAATTTTTTGTATTTTTAGTAGAGATGGGTTTCAGCGTGTTAGGATGGTCTCGATCTCCTGACCTCGTGATCCGCCCACCTCAGCCTACCAAAGTGCTGGGATTACAGGCATGAGCCACCGCGCCCAGCCACACCCAGCTAATGTTTATATTTTTAGTAGAGATGGGGTTTCACCATGTTGGCCAGGATGGTCCTGATCTCCTGACCTGTGATCCACCCGGCTCAGCCTCCCAAAGTGCTGGGATTATAGGCGTGAGCTACCATGCCCGGCCTTGTTTTCATTCTTATTTGCAAAAGGTGTGCATTAACTTATAATATTCTATTCCAATCTATAATATTCTACTCAAACTTGTGCTACTTCAACAACAAAAACACTTGTTTGTCCTTTTAAGATACTTTTAAAAGTATAAGAGTGATCTATGTATGATATTGTTTTAAGATATCTGTTTTTGTTGCATTTTCTTATTCATAGTGAGCTAATTGCCATCCAAGATTCCCACTCTTTGGGTTCTTCAAAATCTGCCTTGAGAGAGGATGAGACAGAGTCCTCTTCCGATAAAAAGAACTCACCTAAGAGTTTGTTAATCTGCAAAGATGCACCAGCATTCAATGAAAAGGTTTGTATTTTGCTTAGAAATTCACAGCTTACTCAAGTCAGACCTCTCACCAAAGGCTTTTAATGCTCCTCTAGCAACCACTGTTAGCTTGCTTATTTTGGCTATTCCTCCGTTTTGTTTTGTTTTTTTTAATTCTAGGATTTTAAGATGCTTTTAAGGCAATCTTGTTATTTATTTTATTATTTTGTTCTGTTTCTTTTAGATGGGGTACTCAGTCACCCAGGCTGTAGTGCAGTGGCACAGTCATGGCTCACTGCAGTCTCAGCCTCCTGGGCTCAAGCGATCCTCCTGCCTCAGCCTCCTGAGTAGCTGCAACTACAGGCACATGCCACCACTCCCAGCTAATTTTCTTATTTTTTGTAGAGACAGGGTCTCAATTTGTTGCCCAGTCTGGTCTTGAACACTTGGGCTCCCAAAGTGCTGGGATTATACGTGTGAACCGCCGTGTCGGGACTACTTTTTTTTCTTCCAAGAAAGATTGTTTGTTTGTTTGTTTGTTTGTTTACTTATTGGCAACTTGATACATGTGGGTTGTAAAAATATATATATATATATCACCCAACTGCCTGGTCTCAGCTGCCCCTTCCGCCAAATACACAACCCCTGGCAGTGTCTAGAGAAACCCCAGGTGACACGTTGGTGGGCTTGCTTACAGATTTCTCTATCTGCAGAGACATGCATACAGACTAATGTGTGGTAAATGGGATTTCATTATATAAGAAAATGTCTGGCCAGGTACCATGCCTCATGCCTGTAATCCCAACAGTCTGGGGGACCAAGGTGGGAGGATCACTTAAGCCCAGGATCAGCATGGGCAACATAGCAAGACCCTGCCTCTATTTTTTATTTCAATAAAATTTTAAAAACATAAAAAAGGAAAATATCACCAGGTGCAGTGGCTCACGCCTGTAATCCCAGCACTTTGGGAGGCCGAGGTGGGCAGATCACCTGAGGTCAGGAGTTTGAGACCAGCCTGACCAACATGGTGAAACTCCATCTCTACTAAAATACAAAAATTAGCGGGACATAGTGGAGGGCACCTGTAATCTCAGTTACTTGGGAGGCTGAGGTGGGAGAATGGCTTGAAACCAGGAGGTGGAGGTTGCAGTGAGCCGAGGTTGTGCCATTGCATTCCAGCCTGGCAACAGAGCGAAATTCTGTCTCAAAACAAAAACAAAAACAAAAAAAAGGAAAACATCTAACATCTATGATTTACCAGGATACCAGGGTGGCAAATTGAAATCTTCATCCCACTAATGGGATTACAGGCATGAGGCGCTGTACCTGGCCAGACATTGTCTTATATAATGAAATCCCATTTACCACACATTAGTCTGTATGTGACAGACTAATAGTGACACATTCATTACACTCAAACCCCTTTGGAATTCTTCCTCTGCCCTGTGCATCCCTCCCTATTCCCAGACAACCACTGGTCTCTTTTCTGTAACACAGATTAGTTTGCATTTTCTAGAATTTTATATTAATGCGTTCAAACTTTTGTGTCCCTCTTGTTTCTTTCACTCAGTGTAATTATCTTGAGATTAACCTATGTGACTGTGTGTATAAATAATTCCTTTTTGTTGCTGAGAAGTATCTTATTATGTGGATATATTAGGTTGGTGCAAAAGTAAATGTCTTTGTCATTAAAAGTAATGGCAGGCCATTAAAAGTAATCCCAACACTTTGGGAGACTGAGGCAAGCAGATCACTTGAGGTCAGGCGTTCCAGACCAGCCTGGCCAGCACAGTGAAACCCCCTGTCTACTAAAAACACAAAAATTAGCCTGGCGTGGTGGCATGTGCCTGTAATCCCAGCTACTTGGGAGGCTGAGGCAGGAGAATTACTTAAACTCGGGAGGCAAGGATTGCAGTGAGTCAAGATCATGCTACTGGACTCCAGCCAGCGAGACTCAATCTCAAAAAAAAAAAAAAAGAAAAAGAAAAAAAAGGTAATGGTAAAAACCGCAATTACTTTTCTTTTTTTTTTTTTTTTTTTAGACGGAGTCTCGTTCTGTCACCCAGGCTGGAGTGCAGTGACGCAATCTCAGCTCACTGCAAGCTCCTCTGCCTCCCGGGTTCACGCCATTCTCCTGCCTCAGCCTCCCAAGAAGCTGGGACTACAGGCGCCTGCCGCCACGCCCGGCTAATTTTTTTTTGTATTTTTAGTAGAGACGGGGTTTCACCGTGTTTGCCAGGATGGTCTCGATCTCCTGACCTTGTGATCTACCTTGGCCTCCCAAAGTGCTGGGATTACAGGCGTGAGCCACCAAGCCCTGCCCACAATTACTTTTGCACCAACCTATTACCACAGTGATTTAGCCATTCACTTGTGAATGGACATTTGGGTTGTTTCTGGTGTGCTGGGTAATACAAATAAAGCTGCTTGCATATTTATGTATACATAAGTCTTGGTATAGATACTTTTTTTTTCATTTATCTAGGAATGGAATGCTAGCTAGGTCATACGGTAGGTGTATATTTAACCTTTTTTTTTTTCTTTTTTTAGAGACAGGGTCTCGCTCTATCGCCAAAGCTGGAGTGCAGTGGCACAATCATGGCTTCCTGTGGTGTCAAACTCCTGGACTCAAGTAATCCTCCCACCGCAGCCTCCCAAGTAGCTGGGACCGTAGGCGTGAACCATTACGCCCAGCTCATTTTTCAATTTTTTGTGGAGACGGGGTCTTGTTATGTTGCCCAGGGTGGTCTCAAACTCCTGACCTCAAGCAATCCTCCTGCCTCAGCCTCCCAAAGTGCTGGGGTATATTTCACATTTTAAGAAACTGCCAGATGATTTCCAAAGTACCAGTTACGTTCCCACCATCAGTGTATGACGGTCCCAGCTGCTCCAGATTCCAGTCGATACTTGCTATGATCCATTTTTAAATTCCAGACATTCTAATAGGTATGAAGTGGTATTTCAATGTGGTTTTAACTCGCAGTCCCCTAATGACTAACAATGTTGTGCATCTTTTCCCACACTAAACCACCATATATTTATAGCTTTGTTTTCAACTGGATAGAGAAGTTCTAGCCAGTTATTCAATCCCAGAGAGACACTATTCTTTATGTCTGTGTAGAATATCCCTTCTTTAATTACTTCTCGAGATTTACCTCCTCTCTGCACTATGCTAATAAGACACTTATCAGGCCGGGCGTGGTGGCTCATGCCTGTAATCCCAGCACCTTGGGAGGCTGAGGCGGGCAGATCACCTGAGGTCAGGAGTTGAAGACCAGCCTGGCCAACATGGTGAAACCCCGTCCCTACTAAAAATACAAAAATTAGCCAGGTATTATAGCTCATGCCTGTGGTCCCAGCCACTCAAGAGGTTGACGTGGAAGAATTGCTTGAGCTCGGGAGGCAGAGGCTGCAGCAAACTGAGATTGTGCCATTGCACTTTAGCCTAGGTGACAGAGCCAGAGCCTGTCTTAAAAAATAATAATAGGCTGGGCATGGTGGCTCATGCCTGTAATCCCAGCACTTTGGGAGGCTGAGGCGGGTGGATCACCTGAGGTCAGAAGTTCAAGACCAGCCTGGTCAACATGGTGAAACCCCATCTTTACTAAATATACGAAAATTAGCCAGGCATGGTGGCAGGTGCCTGTAAACTCAGCTACTCAGGAGACTGAGGCAGGAGAATCGCTTGAACCCAGGAGGCAGAGGTTGTAGTGAGCCGAGATCGCACCATTGCGCTTCAGCCTAGGCAACAAGAGCGAAACATCGTTCCAATAATAATAATAATAATCATAACAAATTTGTTGAGTTAATGTTTATTTCTCCTGTTCATCATTTGGAATCACATGGCAAACACATTTTAAATTCTCTTTTTAAAAAGGAGAGAAAAAATATTTTTTTTCTTTTTGAGGCAGAGTCTCACTCTTGTCGCCAAGACTGGAGTGCAGTGGCGTGATCTTGGCTTACTGCAAACTCCGCCTCCCAGATTCAAGCAATTCTCCACCTCAGACTCCCAAATAGCTGGGATTACAGGTGTGTGCCATCACACCCAGCTAATTTTTCTGTATTTTTAGTAGAGACAGAGTTTCACCATGTTGGCCAGGCTGGTCTTGAACTCCTGACCTCACATGATCCACCCGCCTCAGCCTCCCAAGGTGCTGGGATTACAGGCATGAGCCACCATACCAGGCCTGATAAGTGTTTTATTAGCATAGTGCAGAGAGGAGGTAAATCTCGAGAAGTAATTAAAGAAGGGATATTCGGTAGGGCACGGTGGCTCAAGCCTGTAATCCCAGCACTTTGGGAGGCCGAGACGGGCGGATCACAAGATCAGGAGATCAAGACCATCCTGGCTAACATGGCGAAACCCCGTCTCTACTAAAAATACAAAAAATTAGCCGGGTGAGGTGGCGGGCGCCTGTAGTCCCAGCTACTCGGGAGGCTGAGGCAGGAGAATGGCGTAAACCCGGGAGGCGGAGCTTGCAGTGAGCTGAGATCCGGCCACTGCACTCCAGCCTGGGCGACAGAGCGAGACTCCGTCTCAGGAAAAAAAAAAAAAAACAAAGAAGGGATATTCTACACAGACATAAAGAATAGTGTCTCTCTGGGATTGAATAACTGGCTAGAACTTCTCTATCAGTTGAAAACAAAGCTATAAATATATGGTGGTTTAGTGTGGGAAAAGATGCACAACATTGTTAGTCATTAGGGGACTGCGAGTTAAAACCACATTGAAATACCACTTCATGCCTATTAGAATGTCTGGAATTTAAAAATGGATCATAGCAAGTATCGACTGGAATCTGGAGCAGCTGGGACCGTCATACACTGATGGTGGGAATGTAACTGGTACTTTGGAAATCATCTGGCAGTTTCTTAAAATGTGAAATATACCCCAGCACTTTGGGAGGCTGAGGCAGGAGGATTGCTTGAGGTCAGGAGTTTGAGACCACCCTGGGCAACATAACAAGACCCCGTCTCCACAAAAAATTGAAAAATGAGCTGGGCGTAATGGTTCACGCCTACGGTCCCAGCTACTTGGGAGGCTGCGGTGGGAGGATTACTTGAGTCCAGGAGTTTGACACCACAGGAAGCCATGATTGTGCCACTGCACTCCAGCTTTGGCGATAGAGCGAGACCCTGTCTCTAAAAAAAGAAAAAAAAAAAGGTTAAATATACACCTACCGTATGACCTAGCTAGCATTCCATTCCTAGATAAATAGAAAAAAAATGTGTCTATACAGCCGGGCGCAGTGGCTTACCCCTGTAATCCCAACACTTTAGGAAGCCAAGGTGGGTGGAACATGATGTCAGCAGTTCGGGACCAGCCTGACCAACATGGTGAAACCCTATCTCTACTAAAAATACAAAAAAACAAACAAAAAAAAATTATCTGGGTGTGGTGGCGGGTGCCTATAATCCCAGTGACTTGGGAGGCTGAGGCAGGAGAATTGCCTGAAACCGGAAGGCAGAGGTTGTAGTGAACTGAGATTGCGCCACTTCACTCTAGCCTGGTCAATAAGAGCAAAACTCCATCTCAAAAAAAATAAATAAAATAAAATAAAATAACGTGTGTCTATACAAAGACTTACTATACATGAATATGCAAGCAGCTTTATTTGTATTACCCAGCACACCAGAAACAACCCAAATGTCCATTCACAAGTGAATGGCTAAATTACTGTGGTAATAGGTTAGTGCAAAGGTAATTGTGGTTTTTGCCATTACTTTTTTTTTTTTTTTTTTTTTTTTTTGAGATTGAACCTTGCTCTGTCGCCCAGGCTGGAGTCCAGTAGCATGATCTTGGCTCTCTACAACCCCCACCTCCCAGGTTTAAGCAATCCTCCTGCCTCAGCCTCCCGAGTAGCTGGGATTACAGGCACACGCCACCACACCAGGCTAATTTTTGTATTTTTAGTAGACAGGGGATTTCACCATGCTGGTCAGGCTGGTCTGGAATGCCTGACCTCAAGTGATCTGCTTGCCTCAGTCTCCCAAAGTGTTGGGATTACTTTTAATGGCCTGCCATTACTTTTAATGACAAAGACCATATTTACTTTTGCACCAACCAGTATATCCACACAATAGGATACCTCTCAGCAACAAAAAGGAATTATTTATACACACAGTCATATAGGTTAATCTCAAGATAATTACACTGAGTGAAAGAAACAAGAGGGACACAAAAGTTTGAACACATTTTTATAAAATTCTAGGAAATGCAAACTAATCTGTGTTACAGAAAAGAGACCAGTGGTTGTCTGGGAATAGGGAGGTTTGCACAGGGCAGAGGAAGAATTCCAAAGGGGTTTGGGTGTAATGAATGTGTCACTCTTCTTTGTGGTCATGGTTTCAGGGATGTATACATGTGTCAAAACTCATCAGAGTGTACATTTTAGTTGTATAGTTAGTTGTATGTCAGTTATACTTCAGTAAAGCAGTTCAATTTTTTTTTTTTTTTTTTGAGACACAGTCTCGCTCTGTCGCCCAGGCTGGAGTGCAGTGGTGCAGTCTCGGCTCACTACAAGCTCCGCCTCCCGGGTTCACGCCATTCTTCTGCCTCAGCCTCCGCTAGTGGCTGGGACTACAGACACCCTCCACCATGCCCAGCTAATTTTTTTGTATTGTTAGTAGAGATGGGATTTCACCGCGTCAGCCACAATGGTCTCCATCTCCTGACCTCATGATCTGCCCGCCTCGGCCTTCCAAAGTGCTAGGATAACAGGCGTGAGCCACTGTGCCCAGCCAAAGCTGTTGAATTTTTTAAGCTATAACTGTCAGGGAAAATATTAGCTATTACCTTTTTTAGCTCTTGGAGACTCTTTTCCAATGTTTGCATCAGTTTTTCTGAGGCAGTACTTAACATTGCATGCCTACATTCCATATGTACACACAGATAAATTCAGCAGATGTTCGTTAAACATCTACATGTCAGGTCAGTAGTGATCATTGATGATAGAAATTAGAAATTAAGTTTTCTTAAAAAAAAATCAGGTGGTGGCTCAAGTCTGTACTCCCAGCACTTTTGGAGATCAAGGCAGGGGAATCACCTAAGGTCGGGAGATTGAGACCATCCTGGCCAGCATGGTGAAACCCCGTCTCTACTAAAACATAAAAAATTAGCTGGGCATGGTGGCGCTTGCCTGTATCCCAGCTACTCGGGAGGCTGAGACAGGGGAATCGCTTGAACCTGGGAGGAGTTTGCAGCGAGCCGAGATCACGCCACTGCACTCCGGCCTGGCAACAGAGCAAGGCTCCATCTCAAGAAATTAAAAAAAAAAAAAAAAAAATCAGGGCCAGGTGCGGTGGCTCACGCCTATAATCCCAGTACTTTGGGAGGCCGAGGCGGGCAGATCATGAGGTCAGGAGATTGAGACAATCCTGGCCAACATGGTGAAACCCCATCTCTACTAAAAATACGAAAATCAGCTTGGCGTGTGGCGCGCACCTGTAGTCCCAGCTACTTGGGAGGCTGAAAGGCAAGAGAATCGCTTGAACCCGGGAGGTGGAGGTTGCAGTGAGCCGAGATTGCGCCACTGCAGTCCAACCTGGTGACAGAGTGAGACTCCATCTCAAAAGAAAAAAAAAAAAAATCAGTCTAGGCCCCTTCAAGAGCGGTTGGCAGTGACTCATTTTCATGCTAAACTTCAGATCCCAAAGTTGAAATTTAACAGGAATAAATGAAGGCATATACCCACATATTTTTCAAGGCTTATAAGCCTTTAATATTGTCTTATTTTGCAAGTATTTTGACATGCTAAATACAGCCTTGACAAGTTGGTTGAGGAGAGTTAACTAATGTCTAGGATTCTTTTATCACATGGGTGTTACTTCATTAGCTGTAGCAAGTTCTGTTTAAGTCAAATTATTTAACTGAGTAGGTTCTAAGAAATAAAAGGGGTTGGGTGCAGTGGCTCACGCCTGTAATCCTAGCACTTTGGGAGTTCAAGGCAGGTGGATCACCGGAGGTCAGAAGTTCAAGACCAGCCTGGCCAACATGGTGAAACCCCGTCTCTACTAAAAATACAAAATTAGCTGGGCATGGTGGCGGGCACCTGTAGCCCCATCTACGTGGGAGGCTGAGGCAGGAGAATCACTTGAACTCAAGAGGTGGAGGTTGCAATGAGCTGAGGTCACACTATTGCACTCCAGCCTAGGCGACAAGAGCAAAACTCCATCTCAAAAAAAAAAAAAAAAAAAAAGAGGCCGGGTGCGGTGGCTCATGCCTGTAATCCCAGCACTTTGGGAGGCCGAGTCAGATGGATCACGAGGTCAGGAGATTGAGACCATTCTGGCTAACACAGTGAAACCCTGTCTCTACTAAAAAATACAAAACAAAATTAGCCGGGCATGGTGATGGGCACCTGTAGTCCCAGCTACTCGGGACGCTGAGGCAGGAGAATGGCATGAACCCGGGAGGCGGAGCTTGCAGTGAGCTGAAATAGTGCCACTGCACTCCAGCCTGGGCAACAGAGCAAGACTCCGTCTCAAAAACAAAAAAGAAAGAAAAGGAATTAATTTAGTTATTCTTATTCTACTATTTGATGTTCTGCTTTGCTTTGTACCACCTAAACCAAAGAAATATTCACAGGTGATCAGGTGTAGTGGCTAACACCTATAACCCTAGCACTTTGGGAGGCCGAGGCAGGAGGATGACTTGAGGCCAGGAGTTCAAGATCAGCCTGAGCAACATAACGAGATCCCACCTCTACCAAAAAAAAAAAAAAAAAAATTAGCTGGGTGTGGTTGCACACATATATGGTCGTAGCTTTTCAGGAGGCTGAGGCAGGAGGATCACTTGAGCCCAGGAGCTTGAGGCAGTCAGTTGTGATCATGCCACCGCATTTCAGCCTGGGCGACAGAGCAAGAGAACAAAAGAAAAAATATTCCTAGGTAGTTAGCATTTGTGTTTGTAAACCTAAGCATTTAAAGGTGCCTCTTAATTTCCTGTAGGCTTCAATTGTGTTACCCTCCCAGGATGATTTCTCGCCCACGAGCAAGCTCCAGCGTTTGCTGGCGGAATCTCGTCAGATGGTGACGGACCTGGAGCTGAGCACGCTGCTGCCCATCAGCCATGAGAATCTCACTGGCAGTGCCACAAATGTATGTGTTTCATTTTCTCTTGACTATATTTGTCACATCCAAACGCACCACTGAACACCAGTGTGCAAATATCACCGGCAGGGCGGCCTTTCTGTTAGAGGAAGAGTTTCTGTGTCTCTAGGGAGGAAAGGGAACATGCTTGTTTTAAGGAGGAAAAAGTTACACGCAGATGTCACTGAACCCAAACTTCTTCTTTCTAATGATCTGGGGCATATGAAGATAAATTCTTGGGGATTTTTTTTGGGGGGGTGAGGGTACAGAGTTTTGCTCTTGTCACCCAGGCTGAAGTGCAGTGGCACGGTCTCAGCTCATTGCAATCTCCACCTCCCGGGTTCAAGTGATTCTCCTGCCTCAGCCTCCCAAGTAACTGGAACTAAAGGCATACTCCACCCTGCCCAGCTAATTTTTGTATTTTTAGTAGAGATGGGATTTCTCCATGTTGTCCAGGCTGGTCTCAAACTCCTGACCTCCAGTGATCCACCCATCTTGGCCTCCCAAAGTGCTGGGATTACAGGCATGAGCCACCGGGCCTGGACTTGAAACTTTGTATATGTACACGTTTTCTTTGGAAGCATTTTAGAGTGAATCTCAGCATCATATCATGTCACTCATGAATATTTCATGATCATGATGTCTAACAGATACGGACTTTTAATTTTAATTTTTTTTTTTTTTTTTGAGACTGAGTTTCACTCTTATTGCCCAGGCTGGAGTGCAATGGCACAGTCTCAGTTCACTGCAATCTCTGCCTCCTGGGTTCAAGTGATTCTTCTGTCTCAGCCTCCAAAGTAGCTGAGATTACAGGTGCATGCCACCGTGCCTCAGTAATTTTTGTATTTTTAGTAGAGACAGAGTTTTACCATGTTGACCAGACTGGTCTCGAACTCCTGACCTCAAGTGATCCACCTGCCTCGGCTTCCCAAAATGCTGGGATTACAGGCATGAGCCACCCTGCCTGGCCTAATTTTAATTTTTTTAATTAATTAATTTATTTTTGAGACAGCGTCTTCCTCTGTTGCCCAGGCTGGAGTGCAGTAGCTATTCGCAGGTGTGATCACAGCTCACTGCTGCCTCAAATTCCTGGGCTCAAACAATCCTCCCACCTCAGTCTCCCAAGTAGCTGGGACCACAGGCATGCACTACCATGCCCACTATGTTTCCCAGGCTGGCATTGAACTCCTGGCCTCAAGTAATCCTCCTGCCTCAGCTTCCCAAAGTGTTGGGACTATGGGCATGGGCCACCGTGCTCAGCTTATTTGTTTATTTTTCAGAGACAGTCTTGATCTGTCACCCAGCCTGGAATGCAGGGCCAACTTGAACCTCCAACTCCCAGGCTCAAGTGATCTTCCCACCTCAGCCTCCTGAGTAGCTGGGATTACAGGTACACGAAACCACACCCAGCTGATGTTTTTATTTTTTGTAGAGACGGGGGTCCCACAATGTTGCCCAGGCTGGCCTCAAACTCCTGGGTTCAAGTGATCCTCCTGCCTCAGCCTCCCAAAGTGCTGGGATTACAGGCGTGAGCTACTGCACCTGGCCTGGCTTTTCTTAACAGTGTCTTTTAAAAAGTGAAATTTAAAATTTTGATTACTTCCAACTTAAACAGGTTTTTTATTTTTTATCTTTTTAAAAAAAATTGTTTTGAGACAGTCTCGCTGTGTCGCCCAGGCTGGAGTGCAGTGGCGCAATCTCGGCTCACTGCAAGCTCCGCCTCCGGGGTTCATGCCATTCTCCTGCCTCAGCCCCCCGAGTGGCTGGGACTACAGGCGCTGCCCACCACGCCCGGCTAATTTTTTGCATTTTTTAGTAGAGACGGGGTTTCACCGTGTTAGCCAGGATGGTCTCCATCTCCTGACCTTTTGATCCACCCACCTCATCCTCCCACAGTGCTGGGATTACAGGCGACCACATCCAGCCTATTCTAGTAGTTTTTTTGTAGATTCCTTAGGATTTTCTACACAATCATGTCATTTATGAATAGAGACAGTTTTATTCCTTTTTCCAATATTTATGCCTTATTTCATTTTCTTCCCTTACTGCTCTGGCTAGGACCTCTAGATGAGCGTTGAATAGAAGGGGGAGAGCAGACATCTTTGTCTTATTTCATGAAATGCTCTCTGAGGGCATTTCTTGCTTAGTCCTTCTTCAGATTGGTATTTTGTTAGATTCAGAGTTCCCTGGAGCATTTTCTATGTGACGCGAATAGATCCAAAACTAGAACATTAATCATTTTAGAATCAAGATGCTCATTGCCATGAGACTAAACAGGTAGTTGCAGAGATTACCTTAAAGAAGAACAGGATCCAAAAATAGAAGTTTTTCAAAGTATACCATGTGTGCCCTATAAGCTTTTCAAAGTGGAAACCGTGCTGGACTCTAGTGTTTCCTAGGAAGATTTCTTCTTCACAAGCTGTCTTTGAGGCATTAGTGAAGCATTGCATTTATACTGGGGCAGAGGAAGGTTTTTAGGCCAAAACTGTTGTGGTGCTTAACTATCCCTGTAAATGTATGCAGTGAGGCTGCTTCTTCCCCTGTGTCTGGGGAGAACCTTTATGACTTTTCTGGTCATTCTTTGGCAGCTATTTCTTTAAAATCTATTTTTTTAAATTGAGATATAGGCCAGCCATGGTGCCTAACGCCTGTAATCCCAGCACTTTGGGAGGCCAAGGCAGATGGATCACTTGAGCCAAGGAGTTTGAGACCACCCTGGGCAACATTGGGAAACCCCACCTCTACAAAAAAAATTTTTTTTTTAATTAGCTGGACACCCTGCCATGCACCTGTAGTCCCAGCTACTCAGGAGGCTGAGATGGGAGGATCACTTGATCCTGGGAGGTCACAACTGTAGTGAGCCGTGATCTTGCCACTGCACTCCAGCTTGGATGACAGAGTGAGACCCTGTATCAAAGAGAGAGAGAGAGGATTCACATTTTATTATTCACATACAATTCACCCTTCTAAAGTGTACAATTCAGTGGTTTTTTAAAATCATATTCATAAAATCGTGCAGCCACTACCCCTGTCTAATTCTAGAATACTTTAATCACCCCAAAAGGAGACCCCACACCCACTGCCACAGCCACTGGCTACCACAATCTACTTTCTATCTCTATGGATTTGTTGGACAGATAATTTTAATCAGAATTTGTTGAATAGAATTCAGGGGATCCATGAACTTTGATGGAATAAAGATTGCATGCCAGTTTTTTATATATATATATTGTTTTGAGACAGAGTCTTGCTCTGTCACCCAGGCTGGAGTGCAGTGGTACGATCTTGGCTCACTGCAAGCTCCGCCTCCCAGGTTCACGCCATTCTCCTGCCTCAGCCTCCCGAGTAGCTGGTACTACAGGCGCCCGCCACCACGCCTGGCTACTTTTTAAAATTCTTTTGTATTTTTAGTAGAGATGGGGTTTCACCGTGCTAGCCAGGATGGTATCAATCTCCTGACCTTGTGATCCACCCGCCTCGGCCTCCCAGAGTGCTGGGATTACAGGCTTGAGCCACCGCGCCCGGCCTATTTTTTAATTTTTATTTTATTTTTGAGAAGGAGTTTCACTCTTTCCTCCACTTCCTGTTCAAGCGATTCTCCTGCCTCAGCCTCCTGAGTAGCTGATATTATAGGTGTGAACCACGCCTGGTTAATTTTTTGTATTTTTAGTAGAGACAGGGTTTCACCATGTTGGCCAGGCTAGTCTCAAACTCCTGACCCCAAGTGATCCTCCCAACTCGGCCTCCCTCTGTGCTGGGATTATAGGTGTGAGCCACTGCGCCCAGCCCAAATTCACATTTTCCAAACAAGAGTTATAGCAACAGATGTCTCCTCCTTGTCCTCGTGGCTTCAGGTTGTCCTCTCAACCTCTTCTTTAGGGTTTTATGTCAAATTCCTGAGATATAATCAAGCACTCCCTCACTTTTGTCCTGCTAGTGTGGTGCTGTGTGTGTGTGCATGCATGTGTGCATGTTTATCTGTCTCCATCAGAGTGCACATCAGATACCTGACAGGTGACCGCGTCCATGCCTCCTGCTCACTGTGAGTGTCTCAAGACCCTTCTCCACCTTGGCACCCTGGCTGCAGCACCCAGCATCTGCCACAGGGGGTCTCAGGGCCTACCTTGAATGGAACTGATAGGAACATGCAGAAAAAAGACAAAGCTGGCCAGGTGCAGTGGCTCACACCTATAATCCCAGCACTTTGGGAGGCTGAGGTGGGAGGATCCCTTGAGGGCAGGAGTTCAAGTACTGCCAGGGCAACATACCAAGACCTTGTCTCTACAAAAAATTTAAAAATTAGCTGGACAATGGCCAGGCGCGGTGGCTCACGCCTGTAATCCCAGCACTTTGGGAGACTGAGGCGGGCGGATTACAAGGTCAGGAGATCAAGACCATCCTGTCTAACACGGTGAAACCCTGTCTCCACTAAAAATACAAAAAGTTAGCCAGGCGTTGGTGACCTGTGACTGTAGTCCTGGGTACTTGGGAGGTTGAGGCAGGAGGATCGCTTGAACATGAGGTCAAGGCTACAGTGAGCTATGATCATACCACTGCACTGCAGCTTGGGCCATGACTGGGACACTGTCTAAGAAAAATAAAATAAAATTAGCTGGATGCAGTAACTCCCACCTGTAATCCTAGCTCTTTGGGAGGACTACACAGGAGGATTGCCTGAGCCTGGGAGTTCGAGACCAGCCTGGGCAAGAAAGCGACACCCCATTACTAAAAAATAAAAATTAGCCATGTTCCAGCTCACGCCTACAGTTCCAGCTACTCAGGAGGCTAAGTTAGGAGGATCATGACTTTGAGCCCAGGAGTTCAAGACTACAGCGAGCCATGATCACACCATTGCACTCCAGCCTGGGCAACAGAGCAAGACCCTGTGTCAAAAAATATATTTTTGTGAGAGTGTTTGAGCTAGAAAGAACCAGAAGAGATATCTAATTCCAACGTTACATTTTACAGGAAGGGAAAAATGACCGAATCTCTTTACTCAACATCCTACAGCTAGAATCAGAAAATCATTTAATTGGAAAAACTGTTGGCTCCAGATAGCATACATTTTCTGGTACATTAACTGATTCTAGAGATATTGGGAAGACAGAATTTAAATAACAGGGATTTACTTGGCAACATGCTTTACAAACTCCTCCCCCTATGCCTTTGTACTGAGTACAGCTAGGTACAAAAAAAGCAAATAATTTTGTTTAAAAATTCTTAATTTCTGCAATAACGAAGCAGGGTAAAGTTCTGAGCAGCCTGTGTGCTTCTCCAGGGCTTTGCCATCTGTTGCTACAGACAAGGGTTGTAATTCAGAGCCTTGCTGGGAGACAGGCACTCTCCCACGTTGCCAGGGAGCATGAAATGATTCAGTCCTCCTGGCGGGGAAATTGGCAATGTTTTCTAAAAATCACTGAAGAACTGACGCTTTGACAATGCAGTGTCACCTTGGGAATCTCTCCCACGGATACTTCTTTTTTTTTTTTTTTTTTGAGACAGAGTCTTGCTCTGTCTCCCAGGCTGGAGTGCAGTGGCCGGATCTCAGCTCACTGCAAGCTCTGCCTCCCGGGTTTACGCCATTCTCCTGCCTCAGCCTCCCCAGTAGCTGGGACTACAGGCGCCCGCCACCTCGTCCAGCTAGTTTTTTGTATTTTTAGTAGAGACGGGGTTTCACCGTGTTAGCCAGGATGGTCTCGATCTCCTGACCTCGTGATCCGCCCGTCTCGGCCTCCCAAAGTGCTGGGATTACAGGCTTGAGCCACCGCGCCCGGCCTCCCACGGATACTTCTACATGTGTATGAAATGGCGTAGGCACATGTGTTTCTTTGCAGCATTGCTTTACGATAGCAAACAGTAGCAGGCCACCCAGTGTCCAGCAAAAGGGAACCGAGGGAATAAGCTGTGGTCCACCCACACGGTGGAGTTCTGAGCTGCCGTAGAACAGAATGAGGCGCTCCAGGATGTGGAAATATTTCCAGGTATATTGCTAAGTGAGAAACGTGCAAGATACTGAAGGTTCATATGGCATTCCACATACGTAAGGAGATGGCCAGGAGCAGTGGCTCACACCTGTAATCCCACCACTTTTGGTGGGAGGATTGCTTGAGCCCAGGAGTTCAAGACCAGCCTGGGCAACATAGCTAGACCCTGTCTCTACAAAAAAAAGATTTTTAAAAACATTAGTGCCGGGCGCGGTGGCTCAAGCCTGTAATCCCAGCACTTTGGGAGGCCAAGATGGGCGGATCACGAGGTCAGGAGATCGAGACCATCCTGGCTAACACAGTGAAACCCCGTCTCTACTAAAAATACAAAAAACTAGCCGGGCGAGGTGGCGGGCGCCTGTAGTCCCAGCTACTGGGGAGGCTGAGGCAGGAGAATGGCGTATACCCGGGAGGCGGAGCTTGCAGTGAGCTGAGATCCGGCCACTGCACTCCAGCCCGGGCGACAGAGCAAGACTCCGTCTCCAAAAAAAAAACATTAGTGGGGCATGGTGGAGCACACTTGTAGTCCCAGGCCCTCGGGAGGCTGGGACAGGAGGATCTGCAGTGAGCTGTGATTGAGCGACTGTATGCCAGCCTGAGCAATACAGCATGAGCCTATCTCAAAAAAAAAAAAAAAAGAAAAAAGAAAGAAACAAACAAAGAAAAGAAAAGAAGAAAAGAAAGAGGACGGAAATAAGAATATATATTTGTACAAGGACACACAATGGAAAGATGATATAAATTTTACCAGTAGGAGGTATGAGGGATGAGGTAGAAGCAGGACTTCTCAGTTTATACCTGTTTTTATTATTTTGATTTTTAAACTATTCAAGAAAAACTCCAATAATTTAAAAATAGACAAAGGAGAAAAAA
Source organism: Piliocolobus tephrosceles (assembly GCF_002776525.5). Taxonomy (NCBI): domain Eukaryota; kingdom Metazoa; phylum Chordata; class Mammalia; order Primates; family Cercopithecidae; genus Piliocolobus; species Piliocolobus tephrosceles. Next base: position 120,602,356 of record NC_045443.1, read on the forward strand.
GGAGTGAGAGTAAGAGGAAGCACAGCTGAGCACATCGCCTCATGGCAGGCTTCCTCCTTGCCTTGAGGGTAGGAGTGGGGAGCAGACCCTACCGTAAACTGAGCTTGGAGTTGTGCCTGCTGCATGGGCCTGGCCGTTCTGATTGCTGGCTTGAGATGGTTGGTGTTACCTGTCGGGGCTCTTGGCCTTTCTTGTGGCAGGCTGATAAAGCCTGCGAATCCCTTTTAGAATGATGTTTTTAAATGAATAAGAGAAAACACAGCATGGTAGCAAGGCACGGTGGTTCAGCCTGTAATCCCAGCACTTTGGGAGGCCCAGGCAGGCGGATCACCTGAAGGCAGGAGTTCCAGACCAGCCTGGCCAACATGGCAAAACCCCCTCTCTACTAAAAATACAAAAATTATCCTGGCATGGTGGCATGCCTGTGATCTCAGCTTCTCAAGAGGCTGAAGCAGTAGAATTGCTTGAACCCAGGAGGCAGAGGCTGCAGTGAGCCGAGATGGCGCCACTGCACCCCAGCCTGGGCAACAGAGCAAGACTCTGTCTCAAAAAAAAAAAAGAAAATCAGATGGTAAAATACATAGGCAATTTGCATAAAGAGGAAGCAGCATGAGTAAAAGCACAGTGGCCTGAAAGCACCCTTGGGTGCCCCTGAGGAACTGTGAGGGATCCCGGCGTGGGTGGAATGCAGGCCACACAGGCAGGAGGAGGTGAGAAGGTGGGCTCACCTGCAAGCCAGGGGTCTCCGTCAAGACCACAGAATGCACCGGGGTCTTTCCGGGCATCATCTCCCCTTCATTCCTCCCCCTCACCTCTCCACTCCCCTCCTTCCCCTTTTCCCCACCCAGACACCTAAGCAGGCTAACAAGGCAGCGCAGCACTTAGAGTTGCTGATGCTTAACTACTGACCACTGTTTTCAACAGGGCTCACTTAGGGCTCACTGGATCAGTGCCTGTCAATGAGCCAGTTATATCTGGGCATTAGCCGATGGCCAGCGTGTAGCTGTGACACACATGGTAAAGCAGACAGAGAAGTCCTTCTAGATTAGAGACAAAGGGGACCCCCACACATGAATGGGAAGTCAAGAAGCCTTTGTTGGATGGGTGGATGGCAATTGTATGCAGTCACTTCATTATATTTTGTTCATTTCCTAAGGTCTTATTTATTTATTATTTTCTGAGACCGGGTCTCACTCTGTTGCTGAGGCTAGAGTGCAGTGGCACGATCATGGCTCACTTCCACCTCAAACTCCCAGGCTCCAGCGGTCCTCCCACTTCAGCCTCCTGAATATCTGGGACTATGGGTGTGTGTCACCACGCCTGGCTAATTTTTTTTTAAGTATATTTTTTGTCTCCCTGTGTTGCCCAGGCTGGTCTCAAACTCCTGGACTCAAGAGATCCTCCCACCTCAGCCTCCCAAACTGCTGGGATTGCAGGAGTGAGCCCCCACACACAGCCCCTAAGTTCTTTTTTAAATTGACAATAATTGTATATATTTATAGTGTATAGTGCAATGTTATAATATGTATATAACGTAGTAGAATGACTAAACCAGCTGTATCTAGCACCTCTCAGATTTATCATGTCTTTGTAGTGGAAATATTTAGAATCTATTCATTTAACAAATTTGAAACATATAATACATTATTATTGGCTGGGCACAATGGCTCACACCTGTAATCCTAGCCCTTTGGTAGGCTGAGGTGGGAGAATCACGTGAAGCCAGGAATGGGCAACAATGGAAGACCCTGTCTCTATAATTTTTTTTTTTAAACACAATACATTATTTATTTATTTATCTCTTTTTTTTTTTTTTCTTTTTTTCTTTTTTTTTTTTTTGATACAGAGTCTTGCTCTGTCACCAGGCTGGAGTGCAGTGGTGTGATCTTGTCTCACCGCAACCTCCACCTCCCAGGTTCAATCGATTCTCCTGCCTTTCAGCCTTCCAAGTAGCTGGGACTACAGGCGCGTCCCACTACGCCCAGCTAATTTTTGTATTTTTAGTAGAGACGGGGTTTCACCATGTTGGCCAGGATGGTCTCGAGCTCTTGACCTTGTGATCTGCCCGCCTCGGCCTCCCAAAGTGCTGGGATTACAGGCATGAGCCACTGTGCCTGGCCAATACATTTTTATTAACCATAGTCATGGTGCTGTGCAATAGATCACTGAAACTTTTTCCTCCTGTCTAATCGAAACTTTGTACCTTTGATGAATAGCTCTCCTTTCCCCAACCACTCCCTCCCCCAGCCCCTGGTAACCACTATTCTACTCTCTGCTTCTATGGGCTCCACATTTTTTTTTTTTTTGAGATGGAGTCTCACTCTGTTGCCCAGACTGGAGTGCAGTGGTGCGATCTTGACTCACTGCAAGCTCCACCTCCCGGGTTCACGCCATTGAGTTCCACATTTTTTAGATTTCATGTTTAAGTGAGATCAGGCAGCATTTGTCTTTCTGTGCCTGGCTTCTTTCATGTAGCCTAATGTCCTCCAGGTTCATCCACACTGTTGCAAATGACAGAATTTTGTTTGTTTTTATGGCTGAATAGTATTCCATTGTACGTATATGCTACATTTTCCTGATCCACTCATCTGCTGATGGGCACTTAGATGGCTTCTGCATCTTGGCTGCAGTGAGCATGGAGTGGAGTGCAGATATCTCTTCATCTGACATCTTATTTTTATTTTTATCTTTATTTTTTTTTGAGACAGTGTCTCACTCTGTCGCCCAGGCTGGAGTACAGTGGAGTGATCTTGGCTTACTGCAACCTCCACCTCCTGGGTTCAAACAATTCTCCCACCTCAGCTTCCCACGTAGCTGGAATTACAGGCGGGCACCACCATGCCCAGCTAATTTTTGTATTTTTGGTAGAGATGGGGTTTCATCGTACTGATCAGACTTGTCTTGAATTCTTGACCTCAAGTGATCTGCCCACCCTGGCCTCCCAAAGTGCTGGGATTATAGGCATGAGCCATGGCGCCCAGCCTCATCTAATATCTTTTAAAGGCATTTCTGCTATATTTGTGTTTAGTCTTCTTAATAATTTTCTAGTTTTTCTATCCTGGATACTAATCTGGGAGTTGTTTTCTAGAACTCGGAGGTCCCAGAAGAGTCAGCTCAAAAAAATACCTTTGTCAGTTATTGAAGGAAACAAAAGGCAACTTCAGTATTCATCGTGATCATGGGTAAGTCACCTTTGCTTATCTCACCTTATATCTCAATTAATATTTAATAAGTAACTTGGGAACATTGATAACGTTGAGTCAAGGCCATGCATTGGTTTGACTTGTAATACTTTCTCTTTTGCTCAACTGATTTATACATACCTTCTAAATTTAATCAGAGTAAAATGTCATTACTTGCAAGAGAAATGCCGATCAAAAAGTTCTTGTTCTCCTGCACTCCAGCCTGGGAACAGAGTGAGACCTTGTCTCTTAAAAAAAAAAAAAGGCCGGGCGCAGTGGCTCACACCTGTAATCCCATCACTTTGGGAGGCCGAGGTGGGTGGATCATGAGGTCAGGAGTTTGAGACCAGCCTGGTCCGTCTCTACTAAAAATACAAAAATTAGCCAGGCATGGTAGTGGGTACCTATAATCCCAGCTACTTGGGAGGCTGAGGCAAGAGAATCGCTTGAACCCAGGAGGTGGAGGTTGCAGTGAGCCAAGATCGCACCACTGCACTCTAGCCTGGGCAACAGAGCAAGACTCCATCTCAAAAAAAAAAGTTATTATTCTCAATACCTAGAATTTTAAATCTTGGGAAGTGAATACATAAACACAGCTTTAAAAATCAGAATCTAATATGAAAAGATGCTCAACCTCACTAATTATCAGGGGAAGGCAAATCAAAACCACAATGCAGGCCGGGCGCGGTGGCTCATGCCTGTAATCCCAGGACTTTGGGAGGCCAAGGCGGTTGATTGCTTGAGGCCAGGAGTTTGAGACAAGCCTGGTCAACATGGTAAAACCCCATTTCTACTAAAAATACAAAAATTAGCCAGGCATGGTGGCGGGCACCTGTAATCCCAGCTACTTGGGAGGCTGAGGCAGAGGTTACAGTGAGCCAAGATCGCACCATTGCACTCCATCCAGGCGACAATAGGGAGACTCTGTCTCAAAAAAAAAAAAGAAAACACAATGCAATACCACCTTACTCATGCAAGAATGGCCATAATTTAAAATCAAGAAATAATAGATGTTGACGTGGATGTGGTAAAAAGGGAGCACTTTTACACAGATGGTGGGAATGTAAACTAGCACAACCACTATGGAAAACAGTGTGGAGATTATCCTTAAAGAACTAAAAGTAGAACTCCAATATGATCCAACAATCCCACTACTGGGTATCTACGCGGAGGAAAAGTAGTCATTATATGAAAAAGACACTTGTACACACAAGTTTATAGCAACACAATTCGCAATTGCAAAAATATGGAACCAGTGCAGATGCCCATCAACTAATGGATAAAGAAAATGTGGCATATGGGCCGGGCATGGTGGCTCATGCCTATAATCCCAGCACTTTGGGAGGCCGAGGCAGGCGGATCACCTGAGGTCGGGAGTTTGAGACCAGCCTGGCCAACATGGTGAAACCCTGTCTCTACTAAAAATACAAAAATTAGCTGGTTGTGGTGGTGCATGCCTGTAATCCCAGCTACTTGGGAGACTGAGGCAGGAGAATCACTTGAACCCAGGAGGTGGAGGTTGCAGTGGACTGAGATTGCACCACTGCACTCCAGCTTGGGCAACAGAGTGAGACTCTATCTCAAAAAAAAGAAAAGAAAAAGAAAATGTGGTATATGTGTACCATGGAATACTACTCAGCCATGAAAAGAAATAAAATAATGGCATTTACAGCAACGTGGATGGAGTTGAAGACCATCATTCTAAATGAAGTAACTCAGGAATGGAAAACCAAACATAGTATATTCTCACTCCTAAGTGGGCACTAAGCTATGAGGATGCAAAGGCATGAGAATGATATCACGGACACTGGGGACTGGGGGAAGGGGGTGGTGCGGGATAAAAGACTACACATTGGGTGCAGTGCACACTGTTTGTGTGATGAGCACACCAACATCTCAGAAATCGCCACCAAAGTGCTTAACCATGTAACCAAACACCACCTGTTCCCAAAAACTATTAAAGTAATAATAACCAAATAATTTATTAGAAAAAAAAAAAACAAAACTGCCCGGCGCAGTGGCTCAAGCCTGTAATCCCAGCACTTTGGGAGGCTGAGGTGGGCGGATCACCTGAGGTCAGGAGTTAAAGACCAGCCTGACCAACATGGAGAAACCCCGTCTCTACTAAAAATACAAAATTAGCCGGGCGTGGTGGTGCATGCCTGTAATGCCAGCTACTTGGGAGGCTGAGGCAGGAGAATTGCTTGAATCTGGGAGGCAAAGGTTGCAGTGAGCCGAGATGGTGTCATTGCACTCCAGCCTGGGCAACAAGAGTGAAATTCAGTCTCAAAAAAAAAAAAAAGAAAAAAAGAAAAACAAAATTGGCCGGGCACAGTGGCACTTTGGGAGGCTGAGGCGGGTGGATCATGAGGTCAGGAGATCGAGACCATCCTGGCTAACATGGTGAAACCCCATCTCTACTAAAAATACAAAAAAACTAGCCGGGCATGGTGGCGGGCGCCTGTGGTCCCAGCTACTCAGGGAGGCTGAGGCAGGAGAATGGCGTGAACCCAGGAGGCGGAGTTTGCAGTGAGCCGAGATCGCGCCACTGCACTCCAGCCTAGGTGACAGAGCGAGAGTCCATCTCAAAAAATAAAAAAAAAAAAAAAAATTATGGGTGAAAAAAAATCAGATCAATGTTTCAGCATTTCATCTGAGCATCTGTCCAGAAGTTTTTTTTTTTTTTTTTTTGAGATGGAATCTTGCTCTGTTGCCCAGGCTGGAGTGCAATGGTGCAATCTCAGCTTACTGCAACCTCCGCCCCCTGGGTTCAAGCTTCTCCTGCTTCAGCCTCCCAAGTAGCTAGGAATACAGGCATGTGCCACCACACCTGGCTAATTTTTGTTTGTTTGTTTTTTGGTATTTTTAGTAGAGATGGGGTTTTGCCATGTTGGGCAGGCTGGCCTCGAACTCCTGGCCTCAGGTGATCCGCCTGCCTCAGCCTCCCAAAGTGCTGGGATTACAGGCGTGAGCCACTGTGCCCGGCCATTTTTTTGGTATTTTTAGTAGAGACAAGAATTTGCCATGTTGGGCAGGCTAGTCTCGAACTCCTGGCCTCAGGTGATCCGCCTGCCTTAGCCTCCCAAAGTTCTAGGATTAAAGGCTTGAACCACCACGCCTGGCCAAGAAGTCTTTACATGGAGTAAAGCTTTATAAAAGTTCTACATGGCGTAGCTGGTCGCGGTGGCTCACACCTGTAATCCCAGCACCTTGGGAGGCCCAGTGGGGCAGATCGCCTGAGGTCAGGAGTTTGAGACCATCTTGGCCAACATGGCGAAACCCTGTCTCTACTAAAAATACAAAAAAAAAAAAAAATAGCCAGGTGTGGTGGCACATGCCTATAATCCCAGCTACTGGGGAGGCTGATGCAGGAGAATGGCTTGAACCCGGGAGGCGGAGGGTGCAGTGAGTGGAGAATGGGCCAGTGCACTCCAGCCTGGGCGACAAGAACGAAGCTCCGTCTCAAAAAAAAAAAAAAAAAAAAAGTTTTACGTGGGGTAAAATCTTCATAAAAAATGTTTATTGACCCAGTAAACACTTTCTGGATTTGTGTTTACTTCTGTCAAACCTGCATTTCGTATGCAGTTTCTTCAGAACCCAGTCTGATAAGCTAAAGGGTACAGGCATTTCGGATCTTTTGAAGGTAAGCATATCAGCGTTTCAAAGACACTGGGGAAGCAGGGAGCCCGAGCAGCACCATCCCCGCCCTCATCCCTCCTCTCCTCTCCCCTCCCTCTCTCTGCTGAGTTTTCATATTTACAGTATTTTGCACGTCCTGATGTTGATAAAAATCAGGATGTACAGTTAATATTTTAGACGCCAGGAGCTTATAGCACGCTCTCCAATGTTAATTGATTGTATTTTATTAACATCATGTTTTTTCTTCATCCAAAAGCAGATTTCTCATCTATGTGGAAGGCAGAAAGCAGACACCAATGCTGAATGAATACTTAACCGTAAAACTGAAAGAGGATTGTAGTTCTTCATAAACGACACTTAATTCCAGCGGGGAGCAGAACTAGAAAGTTAATTTTTAAACATCTACACTTTATTTTCAAGTTAACCATTTTTGTGCTGAAGAAATATTTTCGTGTGTAAGAAAGTAGACCTTATTGTACATAGAGAAACTTGGAATTATGCTAAGAATGAAACAGACTTCTCTGTAAAGATACAGACTACAGCTAAGTGCTAGAGAAGCTCTTTAAAAATGTGAACGTCAAATAGAGAAGGAACCCCTGCATAGAAAGTGCTGTTTTAACTATCTGATTTTTTAAAAATCTGTGCATACATTTAAATTCTAAACAATAGCTTATCAGAGTCAGTTCAAAATATATGAGAAATAGTATTCTCTCATGGTTTTAGCTCTTGACTTTGCTATGTAAAAAGACATAAGGTGCTTTGATATAAAATGGAACTGGAAAATAGCTCCCTGGTTACTTGAGGTCCTTCTGTCCCAAGCTGAGCAGAGCCCCATCTTTCTGGGTCTACAGCAGTACCACCTACTGACACAAACCAAAGCTTGTTGGAAGATCAACTTTTATATGCGTTTTAAAAAATCTTAAAGACTAAAACACTTCCATTTTAACTTGTAAAGTAATTTAATTTTTTAAAGATTATACTATATGCCTCTGTGTCTTCTCTAAAATAATTGATCAGCTTCAGTCAATAAAAGATATTTTTAATACTAAAGAAAAAAATATGTTTCCTCGGTTTCTTTTTATTTTACTGGAGTAAAATAAGGAAGGTTCATCGCTTTTAAACTGAACCTGGCAAGTTAATTTCCTCAGGAATGGGAATGTATTTTTTTAAGCATTGCAGATATCAAAGTTCTATTGTGCTGAATAAATGCGCCTTTGTTAACAGGTTTCAGGGTTACTTCAGAGATGATTTTCATGAGCGGGGAAGAGCCACCTCATTTAGCCTTTTTAATTAGGGTGCTGAAAAGAGAAGTTGGGTGAGGTTTGGTTATGTTCTTTATCAATGCGTGCTTTCTCCCTCAGGCTGGGCTGTCCAGAGCAAAACTGAGAAAGGTATAGTTGCTTCTGAGCCGCTGCCTGCCAAGTAGATACCTAAAATGACCGTTGGGAGACTGACTTCCAATCTAAGAATCAAAATATTAAATTTTCTCCTCCTCTTCTTGTTCATGGCTGCACATCAGCTTGCCTAGTGAAAAGGCAACACCGAATAGGAAAATGTCAGGGAACTAAAGCATTTGATAACAATTAAACATTATTTTGTGGCTAAATGTATTTTAGCTCATAGGATTATAGTACCTGCGACACCTGACACCTACTGTATCCCACCACCTTATTGTTCCATATGCAATTCAGCAATGAGAAATTTCGGCCGGGTACGGTGGCTCATGCCTGTAATCCCAGCACTTTGGGAGCCGAGGCAGGTAGATCACTTGAGGTCAGGAGTTCCGAGACCAGCCTGGCCAACATGACAAAACCCCCTCTCTACTAAAAATACAAAAAATTAGCTGGGCGTGGTGTCACGCACCTGTAATCCCAGCTACTTGGGATTGTATCTAGCTCAATCTAAGTTATTTATTTATATTATTTTGCTTTTTTTTTTTTTTTTTTTTTTTTTTTCGGGGTGTGGGGCTTTTGCCCCCCCGGGGGGGTTGTGGTGGGGTGTCCCCCCCCCCCAACCCCCCCCCCCTCCCGGGGTCCGGTCCTTGTCC
>NC_045443.1:120616223-120617790 GCF_002776525.5 Piliocolobus tephrosceles
TTTTTTTTTTAATTTTATTTTTAGTGACAAGGTCTCACTCTGTCACCCAGGCTGGAGGGCAGTGGTATCATCATAGCTCACTGTAGCCTCAAACTCTTGGGCTCAGCCTCCCAATTAGCGAGGACTCCAGACACGCACCACCATGCCTAATTTTTTTTTTTTTTTTTGAGACGGAGTCACGCTCTGTCACCCAGGCTGGAGTGCAGTGGCGCGATCTCAGCTCACTGCAACCTCCGCCTCCCAGGTTCAAGAGATTCTTCTGCCTCGGCCTCCCACGTAGCTGGGATTACAGGCACCTGCCACCATGCCCGGCTAATCTTTGTATTTTTAGTAGAGATGGAGTTTCATCATGTTGGCCAGGCTGGTCTTGAATTCCTGACCTCAGGTGATCTGCCCGCCTCAGCCTCCCAAAGTGCTGGGATTACAGGCGTGAGCCACTGTGCCTGGCCACCAGATTTTTTAAAAAACATAAATAGAAATATCCTCAAAGAAAAAAAAGTTCTGAATTAAGATAATACATAAACACTAAAAGCATTTTTACCCCAAAAGTGTCAATAGAATGCATAGAACTTCTTGGCTGCATGGGATAAGGTTGTCTCTATACATTTCAGGAAGGAGACTGAAGGCTGAAACTTTGTTATGTTCTGGCAAACTGATCCTGGAGTTTTCTTCTGTGGCTTTGTGTGGTTTGACACCTGTAGCTGGGGTGGTGGGTTTGCAGTGTTGTACTTTTGTTTTTCTTGAGCCATTTGATGATGATTTTGTTAAGGTACATTGCAGGAAAGTTCATTATTCTAGGCCTTCAACAGAATAATCTTAGCAACCTCCGGTGTGATAGAGAACAGAGTGAATAGGATCAAAATAAGAAACCAGACACATTCATCAAGACTGCAGCTGACAAGGAGGTTTAAAAACCAGAATGCAGTCAGGTGCAGTGGCCCATACCTGTAATCCCACCACTTTGAGAGGCCAAAGCTCATGGATCATTTGAGGTCAGGAGTTTGAGACCAGCCTGGCCAACATGGCGAAACCACCTCTCTACTAAAAATACAAAAATTAGCAGGGCGTGGTGGTGGGTGCCTGTAATCCCAGCTACTCAGGAGGCTGAGGCACAAGAATCACTTCAACCTGGGAGGCGGAGGTTGCAGTGAGCTGAGACTGAGCCATGCACTCCAGCCTGGGCGAGAGAGCGAGACTCTGTCTCAAACAAACAAACAAACAACACCCAGAATGTTCTTTGAGAGAAGTTGAGTGAATGAAAAGTGTACATGCATCAGTCCTCTAAAGGATGATGTCTGGGTTCTCAGCCAGATGCATGCTTAAGAAACCCAACAACAACAACAAAAAGAAACCCAACAAAAACAGAATCAAAGAATTTTGAGCACACAGTAGGTGCTTTGCTGGCCACTGGAGACGCAGCAATGAGCAAAGCAGACAATCTAGTCGTAGAGACACAGTAATCTAAGAATCCAGCCGGGCGCGGTGGCTCAAGCCTGTAATCCCAGCACTTTGGGAGGCCGAGACGGGCGGATCACGAGGTCAGGAGATCGAGACCATCCTGGCTAAC
>NC_045443.1:120617890-120806305 GCF_002776525.5 Piliocolobus tephrosceles
AGAGAACGTTTCCCTGAAGAAGTGACATCTGAGCCAAGAGTTAGACAGGTGGATGCTAAGTAGGGTGAACAGGAAGCAGAAGAGAATTCCAGGCAGTAGGAACAGCATGTGCAAAGGCTCTGAGGAGGGAGGGAACATGACGCACATGGGACTTGATGGGCCAGGATGGTGCAAGATGAAGCCAGAGACAGAGGCTGGGGCCAGATCATGCATACAAGTCAATGAGTCACCGCGGGTGTGGCAGCATACCATGTTTTAGTGGGTCAGATGATGTAAACTCTCCTGTGTGTCCTGGGTTTTCCTTCAAACAAGGTCTTATTTGTATTCCAGTTGCTTTGCTTTTGTAATAGGGGTGAGCAGAAATTCAACAGCCCTGGAGATACACCAAAACAGGACCCTGATTCTGATGGCATGAAGAATCTCAGGCTGTGAGCAGTGGCTCCTGCCTGTAATGCCAGCAGTTTGGGAGGCTGAGGTAGGAGGATTGCTGGAGTCCAGTAGTTCAAGACCAGTGTGGGAAATGTGGTGAGACCCCCGTCTCAACAAAAAATTAAAAAATTAGCCAGGCATGGTAGTACATACCTGTGGTCCCAGCTATTCTGGAGGCTGAGGTGGGAGGATCACTTGAGCCCAGGAGATTGAGGCTACAGTAAGCCATAATCTAGCCACTACACTCCAGCATGGATAATAGAGCAAGCAAGACCCTGTATCCAAAAAAAAAAAGCCAATCAGTGACAGGGCCAATAGTAGACCAGGCCTCCTGTCTGAAGATGTTAAGAGAGATGAACCGGAAAAATTAAGAGTGGGGAAGTTTGGGCCAGGCACAGTGGCTCACACCTGTAATCCCAGCTACTCAGGAGGCTGAGGCAGGAGAATTGCTTGAACCCAGGAAGTGAAGGTTGCTGTGAGCTGAGATCATGCCACTGCACTCCAGCCTGGGCAACAGAGGGCGACCCTGTCTCAAAAACATCAACAAACAAACAAACAAACAAACGAGTGGGGAAGTTTGTATCCTTTAGCTCTCTTGTGAGATCAGCTGTATGTTGAAGTATACCAAATGGGGTGTTTGTTTACTCACTTTTTCAGCCCTTCACTTCACATACACTTACTGAACATTGCTATGTGCCAGGTGCCCTACTAGGCACTGAGTACATAAAACTGAGTAAGACAGGGTGGCCCTCTAATAGCTCAAAATCTTACCTACACATAAAGTACAGTCCCTTGGAGATATATTAGGAGAGTGCTCTTGGGCCCCAAACAGCAAGCCCAAGGTAGTATAGTACTGAAAATCATCGACCACAAAATGTAGCCCAAATGGCATGGGTGTTGGGAGCACTGGCTTTGAAATCAGGCACATCTGGGTCTGGATCCTAAATGCACAATTTATCAGTTGTATGAACCTGGGCTAAACTCTGAGCCTGAGCTTGTTTGTTGGTCTGTAAAAGTACCATCAAGAGGCCAGGTGCAGTGGCCTCGGCCTGTAATCCCAGCACTTTCAGGTGGGGGAATTCACTTGAGCCCAGGAATCTGAGACCAGCCGAGGCAACATAGCGAGACTCTGTCTCTACAAAACAAATTTAAAAATTAGCTGCACATGGCCGGGCGCGGTGGCTCACGCCTGTAATCCCAGTACTTTGGGAGGCTGAGGCAGGTGGATCATGAGGTCAAGAGATCAAGACCATCCTTGCCAACATGGTGAAACCCCCATCTCTACTAAAAATACAAAAATTAGCCGGGCGTGGCGGCAGGCGCCTGTAGTCCCAGTTACTTGGGAGGCTGAGGCAGGAGAATTGCTTGAACCCCGGAGGCAGAGGTTGCAGTTAGCTGAGATTGTGCCACTGCACTCCAGCCTGGCAACAGAGCGAGACTCCATCTCAAAAAAAAAAAAAAAATTAGCTGGGCATGGTAGTGCATCCCTCTAGTTCCAGCTACTTATTAGGCTGAGATGTGAGGATCACTTGAGCCCACGAGGCAGAGATTGCAGTGAGCTATGATTATGCCACTGCATTCCGGCCTGGGTAACGAAGCCAGACCCTGTCTCAAAAAATAAATAAATAAATAGGCTGGGCGCAGCGGCTCAAGCCTGTAATCCCAGCACTTTGGGAGACCGAGACGGGCGGATCATGAGGTCAGGAGATCGAGACCACCCTGGCTAACCCGGTGAAACTCTGTCTCTACTAAAAAATACAAAAAACTAGCCAGGCAAGGTGGCGGGCGCCTGTAGTCCCAGCTACTCGGGAGGCTGAGGCAGGAGAATGGCGTAAACCCGGGAGGCGGAGCTTGCAGTGAGCCAAGATCCGGCCACTGCACTCCAGCCTGGGCGACAGAGCAAGACTCCGTTTCAAAAAAAATAAAAAATAAAATAAATAAATAAATAAATAAATAAACAAATAAAAATAAAGTTGTTATGCTTTATTATTTACTTATTTAATTTGAGACAGGGTCTCACTCTGTTGTCCAGGCTGCAGTGCAGCGGTGTCATCTCGGCTTACTGCAACCTCTGCCTTGCAGGCTTAAGTGATCCTCACCTCAACCTCCTGAGTAGCTGGGACTACAGGCATGCCACCATGGCTGGCTAAGATTTTTGTATTTTTTGGTAGAGATGGGGTTTCATCATGTTGCCCAGGATGGTCTCGAACTCCTGAGCTCAAGTGATCCACCTGCCTCAGCCTCCCAAAGTGCTCGGATTACAGGCGTGAGCCACTGTGCCCGACCTCAGCAATAACTTTAAAGCAGAATAAGTGAGATACTGTTTAACAAATGCTGAGCCTGGTGCCCGGCACAGTGACAGGCTCTATGATTATTTAAAAAGCCAGTTGCTAAGGGGAAGTCACTGTGGCAGATTTGCTAGACCTAGAGGGGCTGTTGCCTGGTTGAAAAGGTATGCTGTATGTGCGTGAAAGGTCACAGGAGAACCACTTTTGTTCCATGTGGAAAAAGGAGTGTGAGAAACAGCTGGAGTACAGCAAAAGGCCCCTTTACTGTGGTCTTTATCTGAGCACAGCTATTGACTAAGTTGCCGAGGATTAAAAACCCTTTATATATGAAGAGTAAAGCCCAGTGCCTGTCAAATAATAAGCATTCAATACATATCAGCTATTGTGATTCTACTGTTGTTCTGATAAAGGAGCTTTTTAGTGATTGGAATGAGAGAAAACAGGATTAATTTCTCCTTTTGGTGGAGTGAGAGGAGAGTCTTGGCAAATGTACCTTTTGGGATCAGCTCTAGCTCTTGGGCTGGAAGGTGAGGAATCGGTTAAAGAAAAGGGTCCCTGGCCGGGTGCAATGGCTCACGCCTGTAATCCCAGCACTTTGGGAGGCCGAGGCGGGCGGATCACCTGAGGTCGGGAGTTTGAGACTAGCCTGACCAACGTGGAGAAACCCTGTCTCTACTAAAAATACAAAATTAGCAAGGCATTGTGGCACATGCCTGTAATCCCAGCTATTTGGGAGGCTGAGGCAGAAGAATTGCTTGAACCCAGCAGGCGGAGGTTGCAGTGAGGTAAGATCGTGCCATTGCACTCCAACCTGGGCAACAAGAGTGAAGCTCGGTTAAAAAAAAAAAGAAAAGAAAAAGAAAGAAAAAGAAAAAGAAAGAAAGAAAGAAGAAAATAAAAGAAAGGAAAGAAGGAGAAGGAAGGAAGGAAGGAAGGAAGGAAGGAAGGAAGGAAGGAAGGAAGGGAGGGAGGGAGGAAAAAGAAAGGAAAGAAAGGAAACAAAAGGGTCCCTGACCTCAGGTTACAGTCTCACTAGGGAGACAAGGGTCAGGATTACGTGGGCGTCATTTTCCTCCTTACAGGCAGGCGGTGCTTCTCTCCCTTCAAAAGCAAGGGACCTTTATGCACGATTCCACATCTGCATTCCAATAGGAAAGGGAAACAGCAGAAACAAAATACCCATCTGAGCTGCGCTTAGAGAGGACTCTGGGCTTTTATTTATTTTTTTACTTCAGTCTTGTGACCAGTAATTTTAAGGGGAAGCCAATAATAATGTTTTTTAAAAGCCTCACGCCACCTCCGGCGGCATCTCCTCGGTGTACTTTGCTTTCAGATCCGCCTGCCTTCTGTCCCAGCCTAATACTGCCCGGCCTCAGCCCCCATTGTCCCTGGCGCTGGCGAGGTGTCCGGTTGCGGAGCCGGCTGCGTCTCTGGAAATGCATCCTGCAACCCCGCATGGATAACAGCTGCAGCTATGTCAGAGATGCACGAAGAGGGGAGAGTGTCATTGTGTGCCTTTTGACACATACGTTAAGACCAAAAAGGAAAAAAAAGTCTATCTGTGCTGCAACCGACCAGACTCATGGAGGCCAGATTTTCTCCAATTAACCAGATCTTGCCTTGGTGCAGACAAGACTTAGTGAGTTCGGGGAAGGGGTGGGGAGAGGGAATTGGCCGGGGTCCCTATCCTGGGTGGAAGGAGGAGGGAGGGGTTTCCCCTCCCTCTCCCCTCCTCTCCGGGTTTAGGGAGGGGATTAGAGGTGGGGAGGAGCTGGGGGGGCGTTTGGTCTGTGCCCCAACCCTGTGAGGGAGATGGGGGTTGGAGGTGTGCGGGGGGCGGAGCGTAAGCCGGGGTCGCCGCGGGTTGGGGGGTTGGGGGGGGGGGGGGGGAGGGGCGTGCCCTGGAGTTGGGGGCGGGCGAGGAGTTTGCGGGCGCGGGGGGCGGGGCGAGGTGGGCTCCTCCCCGGCGGGCGGGCCCTGGCGCGGCGCGGCGGCCTCGCGGTGCCTAGGCTGGGGCTGTCCGGCCGCGAGGCGCTGAGTTGCGCGGACTGAGCCGGGCAAGAGCGGCCGGTGGCGGCAGGATGAACAGCATCAAGAACGTGCCGGCGCGGGTGCTGAGCCGCAGGCCGGGCCACAGCCTGGAGGCCGAGCGCGAGCAGTTCGACAAGACTCAGGCGAGCGGGCGGCGGGCGGGCAAGCGGCGTCCCTGTCCCCTCACGCGCGAACCGCTGGGGCCCGGGAGGCGCCGGCCAGGGGCGGGGGACAGCGTGGGGGCAGGGCCTGTGTCCGCCCGGGCGCTCCGAGAGCCCCGCGGCTGCCCCTCGCCGGCCTCCGCGGCCCGAGCAGACCGGCGCGCAGGTGAACCGGAAGCCGCGCTCCCCGCTCCCGCCGGGCGCTCGGGCCCAGAGGCGCCGGGGCTGAGGGGGCCGGGGTCAGGGTGTGCGCGGGCCGGGAGCGCCGGAGCTGAGGCGGCGGGGAACGGAGATGGGGCTGGGGGTTGGGTGTGCGCGAGCCCAGCGCGCCGGGGGTCTAGGGATCCAGGTGCTCCCGGGGCCGGCGCGGCCCGACTGGGGCCCCCGCCCTCCGTACCGCTCCTTGCCGGCTCCCGCCCCCGTCTCTGACCCCCTGAAACCGATGTCCCCACGGGCAGTTTCCTTAAAGGAAATTCCTTAAACTCCCAGCTTCCTTCTCTCGTGAGCGGTTTCCTAGGGCTGCACAGTCTCCAATTATTTGCTGGGTGAAAAGCTTCTCGTATGTCGCCAGACTTGTTTGCCCGAGCGCTGCCCACGTATAAATAGGTGCACACCCCCTCATTAAATACCGGCGCCCGACAGACAGAAACTTCCTGGGGCTCCCTTCCTGCGCCTCCCACGCCTGTATCTCTTCCAGATGATGCCTATCCTGGGAAGGCTTTAAAATTAAATAAGGGCGCGGGTGTGCGTTTTGTACTTGTGTTTGTGCCGGAGACCCACGATGGGAGACGTTGCTGCGTTTCTGGTTTCCTGTCACTTTTTATTTTACAAACTCTTGAAGTGCTGTCAGGCTTGGGGGATGGGCGGTGGAGGGGGGCAAATTATTTATTTGCCAAAATAAGTCAACCAAGACTGAAATGGCTGAAAAATTTTACTCTAGAGATAAAGGAAGCCAGAGGATCCCTCCCACCTCTGTCTAAAGCAGGTTGGTGATATTTGCGTTTGTGGCGGCTATTTGCAAGTTCCGTCCCACTTGTCCTTGCAGAGAGCGATGACTTCTGCGGTTGCCTTCACATCTAGTTAGCACATGCACTCTACGACAGCTTTCGTTTTGAAATGAGAGAGAACTCAGGGACACCTTCTAACCTTTGTGCTTGGGATTGACCCAGAAAGCGATAATAAATCCTGAGGATATCAAGGCTTTAGAAATGCCAGGTGCTGGAACCCACCTGGCCACAAATTATCAATTTATCTTTGTGAGCATTATCACCATCATCTGGTTCAGCCCGGATAGCCCGTCATTAAAAAAAAAAAAAAAAAGGTATGGCTTTTAATTTAAAGTCACCAATACATAATTAATTGTGCCAGGAACTTGTAGATCACAGGGAGAAAACCTTAATTGACAGACAGATCTGGATGTTGTCAGAAACTTTGTTTATTCACTGAGTTTTTTCTCGTGCCCTTGAGGAGGTATAAAGAGGTCTGATTGCTACATGGAGAAGATGGGATGTGAAGGACCAACTTCGTTGATCTTACTCTTAAATGATAAGAAATCAAGAGCAACCTTCCTGAGTGTCAAAGAGATAATCTCTGATACAACCACACATTTTAGTGGTTGGTTTGATACACAAGAAGCTGGATTTTTTTTTTTTTTTTTTGGAGACAGAGTCTCTCTCTCTGTTGCCCATGCTGGAGTGCAGTGGCACGATCTCAGCTCACTGCAACCTCCGCCTCCCAGGTTCAAGCGATCCTCCTGCCTCAGCCTCCCAAGTGGCTGGGACTACAAGCATGTGCCACCACATTTTTTTGTGTTTTTAGTAGAGACTGTGTTTCACCGTGTTGGCCAGGCTGGTCTCGAGCCCCTGACCTCAGGTGATCCACCCGCCTCACCTCGGCCTCCCAAAGTGTTGGGATTACAGGCGCCTTGCTGAAGGTGGATTGTTTTGTTTTGTTTTGCTCTGAGTTTTTCTCAGAGGCTAAGAGGGCCACTTACAATGAATAACTTTGTAATGGGTGAATGTCACAGGACTCACCTATTCCAGGGCCCCATTTTCTGGAAAGATGGAGTTTGAGTTCATTGTCTGGGTTTGCTCATCTTCACAGTGACTTATGGAGGAATGTAAGAATGAGGTTTTGTACGTGGTTAATATTTAATTAGATCGTTCCCAGAAATAATTGAGTGAGCCGCCAGCCAGGCCCCGTGGTGGAGAAGGACCTGGAGAGCTGAGGTTGCTACTTCCATGTCTCTTTCAGGACAGAAAATAGCACACGCATTCCGGGGACCTGGCTTCCTTTGTAATACGCTGCTTGTCTTGCATTAACCACAGCTCTGTGTGCTGTGCGGGAGCACTAGCCTGGCATAGAATTTAAATCTTCACTAGCCTGCCAGCCTCGCTTTCCTCCCCTGGGCTCCTGGGTCAGGAGGAAGATAAGTGCCTTCCTGTGAGGTTTTTTGACAGGACACACCCTGTTTGCAAATATCTCTGGGAAGCACTCAGGAGTGGGAAGGGAGAGGACCCTGTGCCTGCTGGGAGCTGGTGCCTGTGATTGTTGCATGGTGTGTGTATATAATCCCAGGGCAGTGTCCAGAAAACCAGTGTATGCTTTTCTTCCCTATGACTTTAGTCCCTTTGGTGGAAAAAAAAAAAAAAAAAACCCTTTTCAAAATGGAGGTGCAAACTTTTATTGTCTTGTTGCTGTTGTTTTCTGAATACAGAATACTACAAAATACAGCATGCCTGTATTTGGAACCTGAACACTGCCTGTACCATTTAAAAAGAGGGTGTGGTATCATAAAGACACTAGTAGGTAGGTAGACCTAGGCTATAGCCTGTGTCCCTGGGCAAGGTGCTTAACTCGTAAATCTGTGTCCTTGTCTGAAAAAAAAAATACGGATCATTTCATCTCTTGTATAGGGCTCTTGTAAGGTGTAAGAGAGAGACCCGTGGCAGCTAGAACCCGTGACTATGTTAATGAGTTAGTAAGGCGTTGCAGCTGGAATTAGAGTTTCTCATCAGCTGAGATGGTCCTTGAGATGGGGCGATTCGCCTGGGTTAACCAGGTGGGCTCAGTGCAATCACAAAGGTCTTTAAATGTGGACAAGGGAGGCAGGAGAGGAGGTCGGAGTGAGGCAGTGTGAGAAAGACTACTGTCTACTTCTGGGAAGGAGCCACTAGCCAAGGAGTATGGGCGTCCTCCACAACCTGGAAAAGGAGAGGAAGTGGATTTTTCCCTAAAGCCTCCAGGAGGAAACACAACCTTTCTGTTACTTTGCTTTTAGTCCTGTGAGACCTGTTTTAGACTTCTGACCTCCAGAACTGCTAGTTTGTGTGATTTGTTATGGCAGCCATAAGGAACTAATACATCCAGTATGTAAACATGAAACAGCACCTAGGGCATAGCAGGGCCTCAGCAGATACTTGGCCCGACCGTCTTTCTCCCTTCCCTCCCCGGGCTAAAAAGTTTAAAATCTAGAGAAGAAAGCATCTTTGAAGCATATCAAGGAGAAGGACTCAGGAGTACTGTAAATGCTAATGGTGAGTCCTGCCTTTTCCTGATCTGTGAACCTTTCTGCTTCACCGGGCCTCAGTTTCCCCTGCAGGCCCAGAGGATGGGATCAAGCCCAGAAGATTCCTCTCAGGTTAGGATGAGAGAAACCCTTTACTACATTGCAAGGCCTCTGGCCACTGCTGAGTGAGCCAAGTCTGGCAGGTGAGCATTAACTGTAGACATAAAACTACCCAGGTATGAGGGGTTCCTGCGGGGCAGGGACTGTCTAGGGGAGCAATATGTGGAAACAGTTCATAGGTCCAGTTTTCCAGGTTAGTGACATACATGCTTAGCATCCCCTGTGAAACCAAAATCCTGTCAAGATTAACATTTATTAACAACTGAGGGCTTCTCAGCCCGGGCACACAGCAGTGCTGCCCAGTAGGAACCAGAGGCAAGCCACATGTGTACTTTTAGATTGTCTAGTAACTACTAGAAAAGTCAACAAACAGGTGAAATTAACTGTAATTGCATATTTTATTTAACCCATTGTATCCAAAATATAGCCCTTTCAACATGTAATTGCCACAAAAATTATGAATGGGAGAATTTACATTCTTTTTCTCCTACTAAATCTTTGAAAGAGGTGTGTAGTGGACACTCACAGCTGATCTCAGTCTGGACTCACCACCTTTCCAGTACTCACAGCCCCCACCAGCCAGTGGCTACTGTGCCGCACAATGCAAGTGGTAGAATCGCCCGGCGCTGTTAGGAATGGGCAGCGTCTAGGTGTGTAGGAGTGATTGCCTGCAGCATGGCACGGACGTTGAGCTGGTTCTTCTTGGGCATGTGCAGTTGTCTCGTCCTGTGACATCCTCTGCTGGGTTCCACCCCATCAGCCCACAGGGCAATGCCCTCGTGATGATGCCTGGCAGGCCACTGACTTCCCGACCCCTGGGCTGCACATTGCCCCCCTGGCAGAGGTATTCCAGAAGCTGTTCTTGGTCCAGGTTGGGTGGGAAGGGGCCGCCCATCCCTGACCTCCCCCTCCCTGTCTCTGATGTGCTTTGATGCCCATGACACATTCCTGAGCACTACTTGCTCTCTTACCATTTGGCCTGTTCCTGTAGCTTTGGGGTATGCCCCAGGAAGGTCCGAGTCATCTTTGTCCCCTCTAAGAGGTGGAGAGGTGCGAACTGTGGCCATGTGTGGAATGGCAGGGCAGTCAAGAGCAAGCTCCAGGTTCAGCCCCTGGCTCTGTCCCTTCACCGCTGTGCCTCAGTTTCCTCATCTATAAAATGGGGGCAATAATACTACACACCTCCTAGAGTGGTTGTGAAGATTTACAAGTGTTCACAGTGCCTGGTGTGTAGTGAATGCCGTGTAAGTGTGGGCTGTTATGTTGTGTTTGGAAGAGTAGGCTGGGCTGAAAGAGAGAAGCAAGCTCCCTCTTGGACTCTGCCTGGCGGCCTTAGATTAGCTGTAAGCGGAGGCCTTGTGTGCTGGGGCAGCTGGCAGAAAAGCAGATGTGCACAGAGG
Organism: Piliocolobus tephrosceles; assembly: GCF_002776525.5. Classification (NCBI taxonomy): domain Eukaryota; kingdom Metazoa; phylum Chordata; class Mammalia; order Primates; family Cercopithecidae; genus Piliocolobus; species Piliocolobus tephrosceles. Next base: position 120,627,828 of record NC_045443.1, read on the forward strand.
TTGGGGACTCAGGCAAGTGGGGACAGCCCTTCCCTTTAAGAGTGAGCCCAGAGGTGCCACATTATGAAGGCTCTCCAGGGTTGGGAGGATATTCTGGGGGAATGACGGCCTCAGGAGGTGCGGGCAAGGCCAGCAGGAGCCTTGCCTGGCAGAACTGCTGGCCCTTCTGAATAGGGACGGGGCAGCCGAGGCCCCTTCTCTGACCTGACCCAGACGCCAGCCTTCCAGCCAGCGCTGCACCGGTCATTCGTGAATGACACCCAGCTGGCCACTGGATCCCAGCAGCTTAAAGTGGAAAGCCTCTGAGTGGAGTCCAGGCCTCCTTGGCCAAGGGACAGGGATGCCCAGTCGGCTAACCTGAGACGCCTTGGCTGCTCTGTTGGTGATGCCCTTACCTGCCCCGCTCCCCACCCCACTTGGTAATCTGCGATGCTGACTTGAATATCACCTCCTCTGTGCAGCCACCCGCTGCCGTCCTCCTGCCCAAACCTCATTGTGCTGCCCAGTCCTCATGACATTATTTGCGCTGCTTCCACATCTGCCCGGACATGCTGCAGCTGGCCCAGCAGAGTGGGAGGAAGCAGACATACATGGGCTGGGCGCATGTATAGACCAAGCTTGCCTGAGAAGTGGGAGTGTGTCACCTCCTTGCCGAGCTCCCTGAGCAACTGCTCAGACCTGCACTGGCCACCTGCCCTGGGGTCCTCAGGCAGGGTCGCGCCATAAGTGGCTGGATGAGTGGATGCCCAGGGGTCGGTGGTCTCTCTTCTTTGATGCTGTCCTCTTGGTGAGGTCTGGAAGGCTCATGGCCATCCATTCTAGGGAATGACTGAGCCCTGGAGAAAAGTTTAGTTGGGGCGAGATTGTTTTTTCTCTGGCTAAAATAAACATGATCCTCAAACTGCAGTAGGTTCATCTGCCTGGAGGTGACTCAGGCCCCTGGCTTTTGGGACAGACGGGTTTGTGGAGTTATGTCACCAGGGCCCAGGGAACAAAACTGCACAAGCTGGCTGCCTGTCACTTCCAGAGCCAGTCTGGCAGAGGGGTGATGCAGGAACAGTCCTCCTACTACTGGGTGTCACCCACAAAGCCTGGGGCAGAGTTGGCAGTGGGTCAGGCGGCAACATTGTAACCAGCGTCCTGGGGAACCTGGGCTCTCATGCTCCCCTTTGAAGCTTTCCTAAACGCTGAAATGACAGAGCGGCCAGGACCAAGCAGGCCTGAGTGCAACTGAGGGGAGATACAGGTTAAATGGAGCAGAGCAGTTGCCCCTGACTTCCTCTCTGCCGGAGCTGACCCAGCTGTCCACCTCGCTGCTTTGCATGTGGCCGTATCCCGGCCTCCTCAGTGACAGAAACCCTGTGTTTGCTCTCGTCAATGGCCTTTGAGGGGGCAAATGCATTTGAATGAGATCTCTCTGTCCTTCAGCTCTTTGGAAATGCTGAAGCAAAATACCCACCACTCTGCCAGCGTCCGTGTGCCCCAGCTCTTTGAAGAACGTTCTTGTTCCTGCCGAGTGCTACTGTTAGGCGCCATGATAACAGCACAAGGATGCTTAGGTCTGATTCATTTCAGGGTTGATTTTAAAAATAGAAATTGTTTTACAGTTACTTTTACTACGCAGCTCTAGTGGATACATTATTAGCTGGAGAAGGAGAGACTCAGTGCCCTGAAGCCTTCCAGGACTTGTCTTTGAAAGAGCTCTTGTTCCTTCGAGTGTTCACCCTTCCATTTGCCCAGTGGGGATTTGCTGACAGCCAGATGTTGGTTTGGGCCTAGAGAGACAGCAGGAAGGAAGATGTGCCTGTGTTCGGGCTTGGAGGTGGGGACAGAGTATAATTGGTGGACAGATGACTCCGGAGCCTCCTGGGCCACAGGGTGCTGCGGGGTTGGTGTGTGGGGCAGCCGCTGCCTGGAGCCTCCCCGCTCGGTCTCCCGGCTTTGCTGCCAGTGCCCGTTCCTGCGGTCTGTTCCATCTGGAGCCCACGTCAAGCCTGGGCCAGGAGCCTCTCGGGAGTGTCACCTGCCTCACCCCAATTTCCCCTCTTCTGAAACAGCACTCACTGAGCTGCTGGCCAGGGTGTGCCCCGTGAGTCTCAGGCCAGGGACCAGTGCAGCTCTGGGCTGTTCACGAGTCAGTGCCCCGTCTGGCCTGATTGTTCCTGGGAGCAGGGCAGGTGTATCCTGTGGGCTTGGGCTCCCCCTGGCCACTGGACTGATCCAAAGGCCACAGCCCAGAGGCAGATGCCCTCGCCCCAAGGGATGGGGGCAGTGGGGAGACCCCTTGGCTCTACCAGCCCCAAGGCCTTTGTTACTCGGGATTTGAACAAATCCTGATCCAGAGCCCACTCCCAATTTGGAGGCATGTTAGCAGGCCCTTGGGGAACAGGGTTCCTGTGGTGGGACAATAAGGATGTCTACCTTGACACACTTCTCCTGCACCCAGCCCTACCCCCGCACCCGGAACTGTGAAGGCCGTGCAGCCCAGGGCCGCCTGGGGGGGACCTGAGGGGCTTCATCTCCAGCAGGCAGCCTGCCATGGGTCCTGCCCAGCTCTTAGTAGCTGGGGGCCCTTGGGCGGCTGCTCGGCCCGCCTGCTGCAGCTTTAACACTGGAGGGTTGCACGAGGACTGAGTCAACATGTAAGGTGCTCAGAACAGCACCAAGTATGGAGCACGTGCTCAGCCACTTTATTATTTTTTTTGAGATAGCATCTCGCTCTGTCACCAGGCTGGAGATCTTGGCTTACTGCAACCTCCGCCTCCCAGGTTCAGCAATTCTCCTGCCTTAGCCTCCCAAGTAGCTAGGACTACAGGCGTGCACCACCATGCCCAGCTAATTTTTGTAGTTTTAGTAGAGACAGGGTTTCACCATGTTGGCCAGGATGGTCTTGATCTCTTGATCTTGTGGTCTGCCCGTCTTGGCCTCCCAGAGTCCTGGGATTACAGGTGTGAGCCACTGAGCCTGGCCCACTTTTTTTTGTTATTTATGACCTTGGATAGGTGGTTAACCTGCAGCCTCAATGTCCTCCCTCACCTGCCTGCTCCGAGGTTCCTTATGAGCATTCATGAAGTAACATCGGAACAATGCTGTCTGCTCAGGGCCCAGTACAAGGCTGAGCTCGATAAAATTGATTTTATTAATAGGTTATTGAGACCTGTCTGCTGTCCCTATGGCATAGAGTATGTTCTCACACGCTTGGCAATGCCAGCAATCCTGAGTGTATCTGCAGAGCCTCACCTGCCCCCTGGGCCCCTGGGTACCCCTGAGCTTTGTTCCCACTCTCTGCCCTTAAAGGTCAGGCCCTTCCTGCTGCCGGCACTGCGCAGGATAAGAGCAGACTTGGAGAGTTGTGAGCAGGTGGCCCCTGGGGCATGGGTGTGGACTCCAAGGATTTTTCGAGACCTGAAAAGCTGCAGGGTCTGCGGAGCCGGGCAGGAGCTGACCTCACTCTGCCCCTCTCTGCTGTCTCTGCGGACCCTCCAGCTCCCCACTTCCGCAGGGTGTCTCGTGGCTGCTGTGGAACTCTCTGTTATTATTGTTTTGTTTTGTCTTGTTTGAGATGGAGTTTAGCTCTGTTGCCCAGGCTGGAGTGCAGTGGCCTGATCTTGGCTCACTGCAGCCTCCCAGGTTCAAGTGATTCTCTGCCTCAGCTTCCTGAGTAGCTGGGATTACAGGCACGCACCACCACGCCCGACTAATTTTTGTATTTTTAGTAGAGATAGGGATTTCGCCATGTTGGCCAGGCTGGTCTCAAACTCCTGGCCTCAAGTGATCCGTCTGCCTCCGTCTCCCAAAGTGCTGGGATTACAGGCATGAGCCACTACACCTGGCCTATTATTTTTACTTTTAGAGACAGGGTCTCACTCTGTCACCCAGGCTGGAGTGCAGTGGTGCTATCACAGCTCACGGCAGCCAGGCACTCTGGACCCAAGCAGTTCTCAGCCTTCTGAGTAGCAGAGGACTACAGCTGTGCGCCACTACACCCGGCTAAGTTTTAAATTATTTTTGGTAGAGATGGGGTCTTGCTAGGCTGGCCTTGAACTCCTGGGCTCAAGTGATTCTCCCACCTCAGCCTCCCAAAGTGCTGGGATTATAGATGTGCGCCACTGCGCCTGGTCCCCCTCCATTATCGCTTCTGTCCTGCTTCCTCCAGAGACCTCCCCTGACCCAGACACCCCTCCCTGTTGTGCCCAGCAGTGGGAAGAACGGCATCCCCCACCTCATGCTCTTGTGCTGCACATTATTCACTGCATCCCCTGCAGAGCCCTGGCCCCACGGCCACTCACAGCTGTTTGGAAACTGCCCTGCCAGGCTCTGTGTGAGGCCCCTTCTTCTTGGGAGCTGGATGGGAGCTTTGGGTGCTGAGTAGCGGACAGACCCTGGGCGGTCACATGTATCCTTATGATCTTCCTTTCTCTAGCACTGGGTTTTTCCACCCTGAGCTGAGGTTCACAATCAATCCCTTCCACTCCTCAAAGGCTGCGCTGCCCCGAAGGGGTGTCTCTGTGGCAGCCTCTGGCTTGTGTCAGAGCTGCTGGGGTTGTTCTGGCCTGAGGGGCCACATGGGGCACAAATGCAGGCTGGAGAGAACCCAGGGATGAGCCTGGGCAGCCCTCTACCTCCCATGGCACGCTGCAGTTTCCCCACCTTCAAAATGGGGAGAACTACATTCACCCCACTCAGCAGCTCTGAGGATAGCATGTTGGGAACCTCAGCACCCAGAACCAGGTATTGCTGGCGGTTGGACCTGCCTCGGGACTGTGAGCCTCAGAGCAGAGCCGTGTCAAGGACACCCTGTGTGGATTTCACCACAGAGTGAGCCTCTGAGTCCCTGCGCTGCTGCAGCCCCTCAGACTCCTGGAGCCACTTCTGCAAGGGAGGGTCAGCAGCAGACAGGGGAGTAGGTGGGACATCACTGGGACCTGCCCAGGCTTCTCCTGGGACAGGGCTTAGCTGCTACTCCCTGGTCAGAGGCGAGGCCCACGGAGCAGCCACAGACTCCCACTGTGCAAGCACTGTGCCTCCTTGTGTGGCGCTCCGAGCCTGGTGCACACATCTGCCCGTCCTAGACACAACGGGGCTGTGTTCCCAGAGCCAGCCGGCACCCTGCCCGGGAGGGCCCTGCCGCCGTGGATCCCGTCCCCTGCCGCCAGCGTGGGGAGCAGGCAGCACTGAGGCCCAGGCGCACAACAGGCCATGCCGTGTGCCCAAGACATGCCCCGTCACACTGCATTCCTGGGGCCTCCCTCCTGCCATGAAAGTCATTCGTGTGCCAGGCACCGTTGAGCAGCTGGGGGTTCAGCAGCACCTATAGGCCGATCTGCTTCCCCTCATGTTGCTGACTGCTGGGTGAGGGGAAAAGGTGATACATAGGGGAACAGTCCATGTCCGAGGGCGCCCGGTCCTCAGAGACCATCCATCCAGGAGGTGCAGATTTCAACAGGGCGGCTGCAGGAGGGTGTGATGGTGCCGGGTGCGGGGAGCTGGAGCTCCGCTGGGCCTGGGGGCACAGGGGTGGCTGCACCTTGGCCTCACCATGACTTTACTCGCAAAGAGAGGGCAGCCCATTCCCCCAGAATGTGTTATCTGTTTCTGGGGTCCCTAGCTCAGCCCCTTCCTGGGGCTTCCTCAGTGTCAGGAGAAGGCCCCGCGTCTCTGTGTCCACAGCCTCTCCAGCCAGGTCTGCACCAGTCACTTCGGCTCCACCCTTCTTGCCAGGAATCTTGCGAACCAGGTGGTAGCTCAGGTGTCGGCAGCTGGGGATGGGGTTACACAGTCCGGAGACGGACACGCCTGGCTTGTGACAGGACAGCTGCTTGCCTGGCTGCTTGGGGATGAGCTGGGGAAAGTCACAGCCCCTGCCTCCTGTCCCGGGAGGCCCTCCCCACGGAAGGAGCTGCCTGGGGACTGTTCAGAGTCACTAAGGACACAGATCGTGGAGTCATACAGACCTGGCTTTGAACCCTGCCTTTTTCCTTATTAGCTGCACAGACAAAAGTATATAAGCCTTCTGTGCCTCAGTTTCCTCACCAGGAAAATGGGATCGTCACCACTTCCCTGGGCTGTTGCTGGGAGGCGAGTTGCCCCCGCCTGGCTGGGGCTGGGCACTCAGGATCCTTATCATCGTCACGGCTGCTGTCATGGGCAGTGTTCCGCTTCGGTGGGGGCGTGCCCTCACGGCCATGGCTTCTCACAGTTGGTGGATACGAGTTTGTTCAAGGAAGGAGTTGAGGCCTGGGGGCCGGTGGCTGGGCAGCCCTCAGGGTCAGGCCCACCAGAGCCTTTGTGTGTTTCCTCAGGTCCTGGTTCCTTGAGATGGGACCGCAGTTCCTCCCCGACTACGGGGAACAGATTTCAGGGCAGCCCCAGAACACCTGCCTGGGAGGGGTCCAGTACAATGGGCCCTGTGTGTAAAAGGGGCCAGCATTGCGCTAGGGGCCGGGGGTGGCCCAGAGGCTGCCTGGCCCAGCCCCACAGTCTGCCGGCACCCATCTGAGGTCCCACCAGGAAGGGCCCCTCAGCTTCCTGGGAAATTCCACAGTAGACCCTAATTGGATGTCCACTGCTTCAGTGCTGGGTGGGAGAGCTCGGCAGCATCCGGGAGAAGGCGCAGGAGTGCTGCATGGTCCTGCAAGCTGGCTCCCTGCCCTGCAAGGCCTGCCTGGCTCAGGCCAGCCTGTGGCTTAGGCCCAGCTGCCTTGGCTGAGGCTGGGGGCTGGGGAGAATGACTGGCCTGGAGCTGCGTGTCCCATCTCAGTGTCTGCCTGTCCCTCCTGCCCGTGGCCTGAGCAGCTCTTCTCAGTCCACAAATGGTGGGGGGGGGCGCGGGGACAGAGGCTTAGCAGACCTGTTCCCGCATGAGAAATACCCCATACCCCACGGAGCCAGGGCCGGCTGGTAGTGACGGTACCACCGTGAGCCTTCCTCGAGAGCACAGTCACGTCCAGGAAGCCTTCTCGGAAAAGAAGGCAGTAGCCGGGGATGGCGGAGCGGATGAAACGCTGCCGTAGGTGGAGCGGGAGGGATGTTGAGATTCTGGCCTTGGTCAAGTGTGAGGGTGCCACTTACACAGCTCCGGGTGACGGCTGCAGACCCCACTCCTGCCTTCCTCTGCCCCGGGCTGGGCTGCAGGTGGCAGCAGGAGCTTGACAAAGTTTGTCAGGGCGAGGCCCCACCCAGGATAGAGGCAGCCTGTGGGGCAGTGGGCCACAGGCCCTGGGCTTAGCCTGAGTTTCCTGAGAATGCCCCCTGAGAGCGTGGGGACAATGTGATGTGCACCCTTCATGGGGTGCCGCAAAGGCCAAGTGGGCCCCAGCCGGGAGCTCCAGTCTCAGCTGCTTTTCCCCAAGGGGAGATGGGGCTGGAGGACACCACATTGGGCCATGACCTGGGGCTCAGGGCATCTGCCAGGAGAGTCAGGTCGTGCAGGTTTTGGGCAGGATGGCCTCCCGGAGCCACAGCCCAGCTTTGGTCATTGTCCCCTGACTCCTGGAGCTCTTGGTGTTCACTGTAGTTCCAGCTGCACCGATCAGGCACAGGGAAGTCCTTCGGAGGCTTAGGTTGAGGGGATTCCTGTCTCCCCCATCGCTCCGCTGGCCTTGAACCCAGGCAGAATCCTGTTCGGTACTGTGCTTCTCCCACTTGGGGCACTGTCTCCTGGGGTGGGTGCCTGGGGCTCTAAACACTCCTTTGTCCCTCACAGGCCATCAGCATCAGCAAAGCCATCAACACCCAGGAGGCCCCCGTGAAGGAGAAGCATGCCCGGCGTATCCTTGGCCGGCTCCTGGGCTCAGGAGTCGGGTGTGGATGTGGGAACAGCGTAGAGCTGCGGTCAGCTGTGCCGGGGGCCACAAGGTCCCTCACTGAGCCTGGGGAGGAGGATCCTGTGCAGCTTGGCTCCTTCCCATCTCGGTCTCATCGCAGAAACGCCCCCCATTGGGCCCAGTGAAGGTTTCCTTGTCTTGCCCTACCTCCTGTCCCCTTGACTGGACACTGGAGCTCTGGTGACCCGGGGTTGATGGGCATGTGATTGGGGGCCAGCCCTCTTCCAGCGGCTCTGGCCTCTCTTCAGCCGGGTTGGCCGAGCCCCCGCGCTGCAGTCTCTGCTTCCACACTTGGCCTTGACATTGCAGGCATCATCCTGGGCACACACCACGAGAAGGGGGCTTTCACCTTCTGGTCCTATGCCATCGGGCTGCCGCTACCCAGCAGCTCCATTCTCAGCTGGAAGTTTTGCCATGTCCTCCACAAGGTCCTTCGAGACGGGCACCCCAATGTGAGTAGCAGCTGCTCCCTCTGCTCCCTGGAGGTGGGGCACTATCCCGCTGACATGCGGGCCCCAGCCCTACTCCTGTCCCCGTAGCTCTGGGCTGTTCCTCCCGCCTCGGGTGGGGAGTGCGTGTCTCAGGGCCCTACCACAGGGTGCTGGACGCTCCCCCTCCCGTGTTCCCTGTGCTGCAGGTGCTGCATGACTGCCAGCGGTACCGCAGCAACATCCGGGAGATCGGAGACCTGTGGGTAGGTCCAGCCAGTCTAGGTCCTGCCTGGCTTTCAGGGCTTTCCTGAGCGTGTGGGGCTGAGCGAAGGGTGGCTCCCTATGGGCAGTTCCCTGCGGGTGGCTGGGTTTTCCCAGGGGAGATAATGGGAGGGGCAGCACGGGGAGATGCTGCCTGCCTTTGAAGGCCTGCCCCAGGGCGCTCCACACGCATAAGTGGGCCCCCCAGTCAGCCCTCCAGCTCCGAAGTCACCCGGGCCCTTTAGTCCTCATGAGTTGGGAAATGTGGCAACACCACTGCCCGGGCACCTCAGTGGTGGTTAGAGAGCCCGTGGCAGGGCGCAGGTTTCTGGGCTCCCCTAGACCTGCTGCTAAAGAATCAGGACTGGGGGTCTGCATTTTGAGCACACTTGCTGGATGACCCTTAGACACAGCAAGGCCTGAGAGCCCTGGGAGCCTGCAATCTGGATGTGCTGCAAGACCTCAGGATTTAGAGATGTCCCTGGTGGGCAGAGGGCCTTGGCCTGATTCTCTCTGGAGCACTGTGGGGTGCTCGTCTGCCTGGGCAGGGACATAGGAGCAGGGCAGGCCCTGGAATGGGGACCCACAGGGAGGCCTGACCGGGGCGTTATCCAACCCAGAACCACTGCACTGACTCACGTCCCTTGAGGCGAGGAAAACATTGCCCGTGGTGCCATCTGCAGATGCAGGCCCAGCTGGCCTGGCCGCAGGGGCCACGGGCTGGAGGAGGGAGCAGGGAGGATGTGTCCAGGCACCCGTCGGGATGTGCCTCCCTGCCAGCACCAGCACTTTAATAAAGCGTCCCCGCTCCGAATTGGCCTGCTGCCCTGGACAAAGGGCTCTCTTCTCACAAGGGTTCCTTTGGCAGGAATGACAAGGAGAAAGATTAAGGGAAAAGGCTAGAGACAGGGAGGTTGGTTGAGGCCAGGAGAAGACGTTTATTGAATGAAGAAGTGCCCGGTGGCGGGTCACTCTCATGCCCAGGTCCTTTAGGACTCTTGGACGTGTTCATGAGCTGTGGCCCCTCACCCTGTCTGTCTTCCCACAGGGACATTTGCATGACCGGTACGGACAGCTGGTGAATGTCTACACCAAGCTGCTGCTGACCAAGATCTCCTTCCACCTCAAGGTGGTTTCCTGGGGAGTCACGGGGCTGAGGGACTCGTGGGCTTTTCCCACGGTGACGTTATGGCACATGTTGGGACATCGAAGGTGGGATCTGTCCTCTCCCTGAGTCCATTCACCTTCTTGTCCCGACTGTGACTAAAGGGGAGACAGGGAAGCCAGGGCGTCACGAAGCTCCTAGAACACCTGAGGCGTTTCCGTGGACGTGTGCACGGGCTTACCCAGGCGTTTCCGTGGACGTGTGCACGGGCTTCCCCAGGCGTGTCCATGGACGTGTGCACGGGCTTCCCCAGGCGTGTCCGTGGACGTGTGCACTGGGCTTCCTCAGTCTCCGCTGTCCTGGCCGGGTGCTCCCCTCCTCCCAACCCCTCCACTGCCCTCTGCCACCTATGTGGACCACAGCCTGGGTCTGCCAAGAGCAGGTCCCAGGGCCCAGCGTGGGGCCCCTGGTTCAGTGGCAACTGGGTGGGGGTTCTCTCCACAGCACCCCCAGTTTCCCGCAGGCCTGGAAGTGACAGACGAGGTATTGGAGAAGGCAGCTGGGACCGATGTCAACAACATGTGAGTCACTCTGCATAGCTATATGGCCACTTCCCCTCGGCTTCCCCACTCCTTCCTACCGTGTCTCACGCCCAGGCGTCCACGTGGGGCAGTGGGGTTGAATAGCCTTGTTGGTTGACGCTCACGCTCCCAGGGACAGAGGGTGAAGTTAGAAGGGTGGGGTGTACTTGAGGACCGTCGTCCTGGCAGAGGCACACTGACTCACCAGAGCCATGGTGTCAGCGGTACTCCCATCCCCACCCTGGGGGGAGTCTCAGGGCGAGTTGGCGGCCCGCCCACCCTTTTCATCTCTCCCCACTTCTCTTGCGTAGCTTCCAGCTCACTGTGGAGATGTTTGATTACATGGATTGTGAGCTGAAGCTTTCTGAATCAGGTGAGTTGTAAAGAGGGGATGCGGGGGTCTGAGTGTATTGCTAAGTCCCCAGAGATGGGACAAGGAGAAACAAGAAAGAAGACATTAGTGATCACTATGAAATGCCCTGACCAGCCGCAGTGGCTCACATCTGTAATCCCAGCATTTTGGGAGGCCGAGGCAGGCAGATTGCTTGAGGTCAGGGGTTCAAGACCAGCCTGGCCAACATGGTGAAACCCTGTCTCTACTAAAAAGTATATAAAAATTAGCCAGGTGTGGTGGTGCATGCCTGTATTCCTAGCTACTTGGGAGGCTGAGGCAGGAGAATCACTTGAACCCAGGCGGTGGAGATCGTGCCGCTACACTCCAGCCGGGGCAACAGAGTGAGACTCCGTTTCAAAAAAAAACAGAAGAAGTGTCCCTGCCCCTCCCGGGGTCCCTGCACCTCCAGGGATAGGTAATGGGGCCTTCTGGTACCTCCAAAGCATGGCAGGCCCCAGTGGGTACATCCAGGATACAGGTTCAGCCATCCCTTCCATCCAGTGAGTGTCACTCCATCAGCCCCAAGACGGGGAGGATGAGGAGGTGTGCACAGGAACCACCTTGCCAGGTTCCTGCCCCAGTCTGGGGCCATCTGCAGAACCCAGTTGGAAGAGAGGTGGTTTGCGTCGTCCTGCCCATTTTCTGCTCTAGAAAGCCTCTGAGTCACGTCCGACTTCCTAGCGGGGAACCCGGCAGCTGTTAGACAGGAAACCTCAGCGGGCTCAGCTTCCAGGCTGGAGAAGCGCTTGTTCTGGGTGGCAGCTTCAGAACAGCTCATGGGTGACTCAGTGTTCTCCATCAGAGGGCAAGAAGCAAATGCCTCCTTAAGGGAAAATTGGGAGTCAGAGGCAGTTTGGGCAGCCTCCCTGAGATCCCAGGTCTGGCCTTCGCAGCTGGGCGAGCCTGATGGGCATTCAGTTCCAGTGGGTGAGAGGTGGGCTCAGAGTTGGACCCTTGTGCCTGGGAAGAGCCTGCTCAGGATCTGACATGGAGAGCAGAGGGCAGATGTCCAAAGGTGCGGCCCCAGCTGTACAGCAGGACGGGGCTCCCAGGCTCTGTGTCCTGGCAGAGATGTGCTGAGCCTGAGCCTCTCAGCACAGAGGCTACCAGGTGGGAGCCAGGTACCCCTGGCATAGGAGAAGGCCAGTGTGGGCAGGCAGTGGCCCCACAAGGGAAGTGGAGAATACTCACAGGCATGCTCCCTAGCTGGTGACGCTGGTGTCTTGATGAAGCACAAAGGAGGGGTGTACCAGCATCTGCTGGAGAAATTCCCAGATCTGCAGAGGTAACAGGTGCAGGGGCTTCCCTGTCTCAGGGCCTGTAACAGCAAAGAAACAGAAACGTCCTAAACATGCCTCGGCGGAGGCTGCATCTCGCTGTCTGTACAGAGCAGAGAACGGAGCGTGGCGGGAAGAGAGACGTGTCGAATCTGGGATGGCCGGGAAGATCTAGAAAACATTCTGCTGTGTGAAATCAAGCAGACTGCCGAACAGCGTGGATATGTGTTAAAGATCCAAGCAGTACTTTATGCGTGCTGCAGTTTTTTGCAAGGAAAACACTTAGCATGACATGTAATTAGAAATTAATTTTTTAAAGGCAAAGGGGCAGCACTCCCCGCCCAGGCTGTCTCCTGTCACTGCAGAGATTTGCAAGTGGTTCCATCACAGGCAAGGCGAGAGCAGGACCTGAGGGGCCGAGGCACGGGTCTGTGCAGCAGGGACTGCCTGGCCGCTCTCCCGTGCTGGCCAGCTGCCTGCTCTTTGTCATTCTCGCTGCCCCAGAGAAGCTGCCAGCCAAGAAGGAGGCAGCCTCGTGTTTGTCCTTTGTCCCTCCCACTTGGTAGTTCTGATACAAGGTCCGATTGTCAGGGGCAGGGGAGATGGGCCTCGGGGGCAAGTGAGGTCTCAGTGTCACTTGGGGCGTGCAGAGCCAAGTTGTGACCCTACTGCCGTGTGACTTGGAAGTAGCCCTGCCTGTTCCCACATCTGTAAAGTTAAGCATTTGGGGTGCTGCATCGTGAGCCTCCTTCCTGCTCTAACATTCAGTGCGGGTTTGAGGCCCGTGGGCATGGAGCTGTCCGGTCACGCTTGTCAGTTGGGCACCTCGTCCTGGGCTCCCAGGTGGAGGTCTCTGGAAGCCCTTGCTGAGCTGAGCTGGAGCTGCTTTGCCCTGACCTTGCTGTTGCCCTTGACTTCCTTCATGGGAGCATCTGGTCTTGACCTGGGGCAGCCACCAGCACAGGAGGCGCCCATCTTGGAGGCGGGGGGCACACTGGTGTGTGGGAGCCGGCTTAGGGCCGTGCTTCGCAGCCAGACCACCTTGGGCAAGTTGCCCAGCTCACGGGAGCTCACACTCTTCCTCCTGCCCATCTTTTGCGCAGTTTTCCGACAGCTCAACACAGCCATTGCCGTATCCCAGATGTCCTCAGGCCAGTGCCGCCTGGCCCCGCTCATCCAGGTTATCCAGGACTGCAGCCACCTCTACCACTACACAGTCAAGCTCCTGTTCAAGCTACACTCTTGTGAGTGGTCCGGGGCGGCCGCTGCCCCGGAAGGAAGCTGTGTTTATGTGGCTTAGACATTCACTGTGAAAAAGGAAAATCAAAAAATTAGAGGTTTATTCATTTAAAAATGGCAGTAATAAACCCACTACCCATTAATAGAAATAACATACATTTTATGAAAAAAACACCATTTTACCAAGCAAAAAATTTAGTGAGTGGCATAGTTTTCATTTTCACGGCTGAATGCCTGCTGGCTTGGCCAAGACGGAGACCCCGCCTGCTCTCGGGAATCTCCCGCCAGGCACCCTGGGGTTGCGAGCGCAAAAAGACAAAAGGTGTCTAGGGTGTTTAGAGAGTTTTGATCTCACCAACCCCTTGAAAGAATCTCGTCCCTCGACCACACTTTGAGAATCACTGTGTTAGTGTCAGCCCGGGACAAATGTGTTTGGTGAAAGCGGCTTTCTAGTGCCTCCCGAAGCCTGGCGTGGGTTAGTGAGATGTGGCCGCAGTGCCATCCTTTCCATTCGCTGTTTCCTTCTCTAGCTCAGTCTGAACTGAGCCCTCCCACAGCATCTCCCACAGGTCTCCCCCTCCCGATGGGAGAGCGGGCCTGGCCCAGTCTCGGGTGATCTCTAATCTATGAGTTTGTAGCATACGGAAGAACAAGGCAGGGCAGGTGAGCCCCTGAGCAGTGTGCAGAGAAGTCCTGTTACACTTGTGCCACCCTCCAGGTCTCCCTGCAGACACCCTGCAAGGCCACAGGGACCGGTTCCATGAGCAGTTTCACAGGTAACGCCTGGGACAGGGACAGGATCGAGGCTGGTGGGGGAGAGGCTCTGTGGCCCCTTCCTGAATTTCCCACCATCTCTGCAGCCTCAGAAACTTCTTCCGCAGAGCCTCTGACATGCTGTACTTCAAACGGCTCATCCAGATCCCCCGGCTGCCCGAGGTACCTCCCCGAAGACGGCCCCGAGGCCCTCTGACGACCCCAGGCACCTGGCTGGGGCCCCCCACAGGCTATGGAGATGGTGGAAGGAGGGCTCCCTTGGGGGACAGCTGAGCAGGTCCCACCTGCCGCCCCTGCAGGGACCGCCTAACTTCCTGCGGGCCTCAGCCCTGGCTGAGCACATCAAGCCGGTGGTGGTGATCCCCGAGGAGGCCCCGGAGGACGAGGAGCCGGAGAATCTCATTGAGATCAGCACGGGGCCCCCCGCGGGGGAGCCAGTGGTGAGCCCCTACCCAGCCCACGTCCCCCAGTTGTAGCATGAGGCCAAGAGGAGTGTTGGGCGGCCAGCCCTCCCTTTGCCCACTGCCCCGCCTGGAGGCACAGGTGAGTGGGGCAGGGGTCACCATGCTTTCCTGTGGCAGGTGGTGGCTGACCTCTTCGATCAGACGTTCGGACCCCCCAATGGCTCCGTGAAGGACGACAGGTGAGGGCTGGAGGAGCCGACTGGGCTGGGGGTGGTTGGAAACGGCCTCAGCTGAGCTGTGCTCTGGACATTTCTGTCTGGAAAGGCCACGGGTGGGGAACATGAACCTGTGAGGTCCCCAAATCCTGAGTGGCCACTGAGGAGAAGACAGGTTCCTGTGCCTGGGTCTGTTGAGTGTTCTGGTTGACTTGACTTGAATCCCAGGACCTCTGTCCCCAGGGACCTCCAGATTGAGAGCTTGAAGAGAGAGGTGGAAATGCTCCGCTCTGAGCTGGAGAAGATCAAGCTGGAGGTGCCGGGGGTGGGGATGGGCAGGGGCCGGGCCCCTCAAAAGCCCAGGCGGGGGCCCCACATCACGCATCCTCCCGCAGGCCCAGCGGTACATCTCGCAGCTGAAGAGCCAGGTGAACGCGCTGGAGGGGGAGCTGGAGGAGCAGCGGAAGCAGAAGCAGAAGGCCCTGGTGGACAATGAGCAGCTCCGCCACGAGCTGGCCCAGCTGAGGGCTGCCCAGCTGGAGGGCGAGCGGAGCCAGGGCCTGCGTGAGGAGGCCGAGAGTGAGTGGGCCTCGGCCACCGGGGTCCGAGGGCGTGTCCCCAGCCCCTGCCACCCCACGTGGGGCGTCACTGCCTCTCCTCTCACCCCCAGGGAAGGCCAGTGCCACGGAGGCACGCTACAACAAGCTGAAGGAAAAGCACAGTGAGCTCGTCCATGTGCACGCGGAGCTGCTCAGGAAGGTAGGTGAGGCCCCTCCTCCATCCCAGCTGGGGGCAGGGCCTCTCAGGGACGGCAGCAGAGCCTGAGCCCTTCCCCTACCCATGCAGAACGCAGACACAGCCAAGCAGCTGACGGTGACGCAGCAAAGCCAGGAGGAGGTGGCGCGGGTGAAGGAGCAGCTGGCCTTCCAGGTGGAGCAGGTGAAACGGGAGTCAGAGTTGAAGGTATGTCCCCTGTGGTACAGGGCCCTGCCCCAGCATCCCCAGCCCACTGCCCCAGTGACACGCTGTCCTGTCCCAGCTGGAGGAGCAGAGCGACCAGCTGGAGAAGCTCAAGAGGGAGCTGGAGGCCAAGGCCGGAGAGCTGGCCCATGTGCAGGAGGCCTTGAGCCACACACAGCAGGTGCATCTGGCTTCGATGACTGGGAGTGGGGTTCTGGGGCCAGTCCTGGGTGGAAGTCGGGTCCTCTTTCCCGTGAACAGGCCATACCTGGGTGCCACTTGGTGGTCCTGGGATGCAGCCCTCACCCAGACCCAGGGCCTACATGGGATACAGGAGCTACCGCTGGTCCTCAGGGAGCCCTGAGTCTGATAGGAGTGATCACTAGCCCCCAGGGCCCAATTTGTAAGCGTGGGGGCAGGGTGGGTGGGGTCTGGGAGCTCTGTTCACACGCCAGGTGTCCATGCCTGTCCATAGAGCGAGTTGGAGCTGAGCTCACGGCTGGACACGCTGAGTGTGGAGAAGGACGCGCTAAGTGGAGCTGTGCGGCAGCGGGAGGCAGACCTGTTGGCAGCGCAGACCCTGGTGCGCGAGACAGAGGCGGCGCTGAACCGGGAGCAGCAGCGTAGCTCCCGGGAGCAGGGCGAGTTGCAGGGCCGGCTGGCAGAGAAGGTATGGCCTCCCCAGACGCAGCAGCACCGCTGAGTTCACTGCCACCTGGCAGCCATCGATCTGTCTCCATGATCTGCCTGTTCTAGAGGGGATCATACACGATGCATCCTTTTGTGTCTGGCTTCTTCCACTTAGCATCATGTTGTCAAGGGTCACCACATCGTAGCCTGTGTCAGCACCTTATTCCTTTTGTGGCTGAATCATACTCCGCTGTGTGGACAGACCACGTTGTGTTTATCTTCATCACTTGGTGGACATTGGGGTTGTTGCCACTTTCTGCCTGTTGTGAATAGCGCTGCTGTGGGCCTTTGAGCACAAGTTTCTGTGTAAACATTTGCTGTCACTTATCTTGGGTAGATAACTGATGTGTGTGGAACTCAGTAGAACTGCTGGGTGTCACCTGTTACCCTGTTGAGAAACTACCAGAGTGTTTTCCAAAGTGGCTACACCATTTTACACTCCACTAGCAGTGCATGAATGTTCCAGTTTCTCCACATCCTTGTCAACACTTATTATTGTCTTCTTTTTATTTTAGCTATCCTAGTGGGTGTGGAGTGGTTTCTTATGGTCCTGATTTGTTTCCCTGATGGCAAAGGGTGCTACATATCTTTTCATGAGCTCACTGGCCATTTGTTTATCTTTGGAGAAATGTCTTTTAGGACCTTGAGCCCATGTTTTAATTGGGTTATCTTTTTATTATTGAGTTGTGTACCCTGGGAAGCCTCTTTCTAGAAATATCCACCTCCCTAACCAGTGAGGGTCTCAGCTGGGCTCCAACTGGCAGCCCATGGGTCGGCCCAGGGCTGGGGCACATCCTTGGCCTTAGGGAGGGTCTCTAAGCTGCCCTCTTTGCCCCCATTGCCAGGAGTCTCAGGAGCAGGGGCTGCGGCAGCGGCTGCTGGACGAGCAGTTTGCAGTGCTGCAGGGCGCTGCTGCCGAGGCCGCAGGCATCCTGCAGGATGCTGTGAGCAAGTTGGACGACCCCCTGCACCTGCGCTGTACCAGCTCCCCAGGTAGATGGTGGGGCCACACTCAGCCGCTCCTTCCCATCCCCCAGCCCTGAGCAGCGGGTGGCAGGGCCTCAGTTCTCCTTGTGCTTGCAGACTACCTGGTGAGCAGGGCCCAGGAGGCCTTGGATGCCGTGAGCGCCCTGGAGGAGGGCCACGCCCAGTACCTGACCTCCTTGGCAGGTGAGTGTGGCCGGAGCAGGGCGGAGGCGGGGGCTGTGTCCCAGTTCCAGCGCCCATGGCCACCTCTTGCCTTTTGGGAGGTTTACAGACAGCAGGGACCTCTCTGGGAAGCTAAGCAGATGCCCCCTGCCTGCTCCTTCCCAGGAACCCAGCCCTGCCCTGTGGACAAATAGGCTTTTGCCTCTGGGGCCTGGGCCACCGTGTGTCTGCATGCAGGTGGCAGGGCACTGAAGGGCCCGGAGCCACACACACTGCGGTGTGGTTCCCACTGCCTGCTGGATGTTGGTCTTGCCGAGCCCTCCTTTCCTCTTCCTCCTCCTCCTCCTCCTCCTGGGACCGCTGACCGTGGTCCCAGTGCTAGTGTCTCAGTGTCATCCTCCCCCAACCTTGGCCCCACCCACCCACACAGACGCCTCCACCCTGGTGGCAGCCCTGACCCGCTTCTCCCACCTGGCTGCGGACACCATCGTCAATGGAGGGGCCACCTCCCACCTGGCCCCCACCGACCCTGCCGACCGTAAGTGGGTCCCGGGATAGCAGGTTCTGTCTGTCTCACTAGCTTGTCTGCCCTGGGGGTCTTTATGGGGCCTATGGGGGGTGTGCCACTTACGGTCCTTTCTCACCCCAGGCCTGATAGACACCTGCAGGGAGTGTGGGGCCCGGGCTCTGGAGCTCATGGGGCAGCTGCAGGACCGGCAGGCTCTGCGGCACATGCAGGCCAGCCTGCTGCGGACATCCCTGCAGGGCATCCTTCAGCTGGGCCAGGTGAGGCGCAGCTGAGTGTGGGTTTGGGGGGCTTGGGCCTGCCTCTGACCTCTGCACCCGCCTCTGGGTTGGCTGAACAGGTGTTTGTGTGTGGAGCCTGCAGCCTCAGGACACAGGGTGGGAACCATGCACCCTCCTCGGTCCCTGTGGCCCCCACCTCTTTCCCAGGCTGCCCGTGGGCTTGGGGGGATGGAGGCTACCCCTCTCTGACTCCCATCCTCACCAGGAACTGAAACCCAAGAGCCTGGATGTGCGGCAGGAGGAGCTGGGGGCCATGGTTGACAAGGAGATGGCGACCACGTCTGCAGCCATTGAAGATGCTGTGCGGAGGATCGAGGTGAGCACGGGATCTGGGGATTCCCCTAGGAGCTTTGGGGGCCGAAGGCCCCAACTTGGCTGCGTACAGACGGCACCCGCTCCTGCTCTCAGCCTCCAGGCAGGGGACAGGTGGTGTTTTCCAGGGGCCTGTGAGGTCAGAGCTGAGAGGGCAGGAGGCAGCCCTGGCTTTCCCAGGACCACAGTCCCCTCCTCCCAGCCGGCTCACGGCTCTGTTCTTGGGTGCAGGACATGATGAACCAGGCACGACACGCCAGCTCGGGGGTGAAGCTGGAGGTGAACGAGAGGTGAGCCCCCCCTTCTGTCCCCCAGGCCCAGCCTGAGGCGGGCTCCCCATGGCTCCTGAGGTTCTGCCCCTAACTGTTTTGCTCACGGGAAAGGAAGGCCTGGCTCAGAGCAGACACTCCCTCCCCACCTGCTGAGCCCTGCTGTGGCCAGGCCCACCATGGTGTCGTGTGGGCCACCGTGCAGAGCAGCAGCCAAGTCTCCCCTTCTCTCCCCCAGGATCCTCAACTCCTGCACAGACCTGATGAAGGTGAGGGGGCTGTGAGCCCGGGGGGGGGGGGTTCTGCACCTGGAGGACCACCAGTCATTGCTGTCTTGGTCTCGGCAGGCCATCCGGCTCCTGGTGATGACATCCACTAGCCTGCAGAAGGAGATCGTGGAGAGCGGCAGGGTGAGGGGCCGGCTGGCAGCAGGGCACAGTCTTCAAGGAACCTGACCCCCAGCCCAGGCCACCCTGGGCATGAGGCCCCCCCACCCCCTACCACAGGGAGGCCTGAGGGATGCACCCTATTGCCAGAGTGAGGTGAGAAGGGCCCCTGAGGACCCCTTTCCACTTCGGTGTCCTTGACTGGCACGTCCTGCCCTGTTCTCCCGTCGCCACTAGGGGGCAGCCACGCAGCAGGAATTTTACGCCAAGAACTCGCGTTGGACCGAAGGCCTCATCTCGGCCTCCAAGGCTGTGGGCTGGGGAGCCACGCAGCTGGTGTAGGTTGCCCTGGGTAGGGATGGGCGGGGGGCTGCTTCCTGCTAGTTGGAACAGTTTGGGGTCAACAGGGTGCAGGGAGCAGAGGGGGTGTGGAGTGGCACCAGCTGTCCATGGGGTCAGAGACTGGCCCTGACTGGCCCTTGCCCCTCAGGGAGGCGGCTGACAAGGTGGTGCTTCACATGGGCAAGTATGAGGAGCTCATCGTCTGCTCCCATGAGATCGCGGCCAGCACAGCCCAGCTGGTGGCGGCCTCCAAGGTGAGCTTACACGCTGACAGCAGCACACCAGGCTCTGGGCCCAGCTTGGCCTGGGCTGTGGCTGCCAAGCCCGGGCCTGCTGCTGCCCTGACCTGGGAGACCTGGGCCCACCCTGACCCCTCGCCCCTTAGGTGAAGGCTGATAAGCACAGCCCCCACCTGAGCCGCCTGCAGGAATGCTCCCGCACAGTCAATGAGAGGGCCGCCAATGTCGTGGCCTCCACCAAGTCAGGCCAGGAGCAGATTGAGGACAGAGGTGAGTGCCTCGTGCCAAGTGGGGGCTGCTGGCTCCCGAGACTGGGGGTGGGCGCCCAGATGCTCACCACCTTGCCCTCCGACCACAGACACCATGGATTTCTCTGGCCTGTCCCTCATTAAGCTGAAGAAGCAGGAGATGGAGACCCAGGTAGGCGCCCATGGCTGCCCCGTGACCTCTGAGCTCATCCCTCGGGCGAAACCTGGACCCAGGAGAGGGCTCCCTGGGGAGTCTGAGCTGGGTTGAGCAGGCTGTGTGGCTACAGGTGCGTGTCCTAGAGCTGGAGAAGACGCTGGAGGCTGAACGCATGCGGCTAGGGGAGTTGCGGAAGCAACACTACGCGCTGGCTGGGACATCGGGCAGCCCTGGAGAGGAGGCGGCCAGCCAGCCCAGCGCTGCCCCCCGAAGTGTAATCACCAAGAAACCACCCCTGGCCCAGAAGCCCAGCGTGGCCCCCAGACAGGACCACCAGGTGCCATCTGCACTGGGATGGGGGGAGTTCCTGGAGGGGGGGGGTGCCATGCCCAGCCCCGGAGGGGCACGTCCCTGGGGAAGTCAGGGACCACTGAAAGCCCCTGGCGACACGGCATGCAGGGAGGAGGACCTTGCTCAAGGGAGAGGTGGGGCCCCAGGAGCCTGGCTGTGACCACTGACCCCTCCACCTTTAACCCCTGCAGCTTGACAAAAAGGATGGCATCTACCCAGCTCAACTTGTGAACTACTAGGCCCTCCAGGGGCCCAGCAGGGCAGCTGGTAGACAGGCCTGGGCCTCTGCAACTGCCCCGACAGGACCAAGGGGCCTCGCCCCTCCACCTGGTGCCCAAGCCTCCCGCCCCACTGTCCCGATCAGTGTCCTCAAGGCCCCTGGCCCTTACTGAACCTGCAGGGGCCTGGGCCATGTGGGTGGTGCTTCTGGATGTGAGTCTCTTATTTACTGCAGAAAGAACTTTTGGGTGCAGCCAGGACCCAGTAGGCTTGAGTGTCAACTCTTCAGGAAATGCGTGTTTTTAATATTCCGAGCTAGAGCTCTTCTTCCTACGTTTGTATTCAGCGCACTGGGAAACGGGGCCAGCGTGGAGCTCCCTGCCTTCCGGACTCCCGAAGGTTGTGGATGGACGGAAGGCACACAGTCCGTGCTGGCTAATGGGACGCGGGTCAGGCATCCTGCCTGTGGCCTTCTGGGGCACCGATTCTACCCGGCCCTCCAGCTGCGTGGCCTCCGCAGACCAGGCGCTGGGTGGGCTGGAGGAATGTTGCCCATTACTCCTCAGGCCTGGCCCTTGCGCCTCCGTGATGGGAGCCCCCAGGAGGGGTCAGATGCTGGAAGGGGCCGCTTTCTGGGGAGCGAGGTGAGACAGCGGCCCAGGTGCTGCCTTCACTCCTGGAGTTTCCATTTCCAGCTGGAATATGCAACCACCCCCATTTCCTGTTTTCCATTCCCCCGTTCTGGCCACGCCCCGCTGCCCACCTGAAGGGGTGGTTTCCAGCCCTCCGGAGAGTGGGCTTGGCCCTAGGCCCTCCAGCTCAGCCAGAAAAAGCCCAGAAATCCAGCTGCTGGACCAGGGCCCTCAGGGAGGGGACCCTGCGGCTACAGCGAGCTGGGCCCTGGCTTTGCCCATCAGATTTGAACAAACGTGTGTCCCTTGAGCCCGAGGGAAGTGGCAGGAGGGGTGGGACCAGGCTGGGAGGACAGAGCCAGCAGCTGCCATGTCCTCCTGTCCTCACCCCCGCCCCAGGCCCCAGCCCTTCAGCCCTTCACCCTTCACCCTGTGCTCTGGAAAGGCTACCAAATACTGGCCGAGGTCAGGAGCAGTAAAACATGAGCCAGAACCAGCCCCTTGGCTTTGTGTTAGCATTTCCTCCTGTTGAAGTGTTGTGTTGGCAATAAAATGCACTTTGTTGTCACTGATGCCCCAGAGGGGCTGTGCCTGGCTCTTCATTCCTTTAGGGACACATGTTCCCTTGTCTAGACCCTGGTCAGGCGCTGGGACGGGGACCCCATCGTGTCTGCATTTAATGCTAGAATACTCAGGACTGCAGAAAAGCTCAGCAGGGCGGTCACAGGCTGTGTGTCTGCCTTCCATCTCTGGGAGATTTATTGGCCTCGGGGCCCTCCTTTTACACAGGAGGCCAAGAGCCAGCTGCCTCCACAGAGGCCACCTCCACTCCCAGCCTCGATGCCCACAGCTTCCCTGGGGTTCCCAGCAGTTGCTGACATCCCCCCCCCCCAGTGTGTCTGAGACCATGGCTGACAGGTGGAGACCCTGACTCCCAGCTGGCTTGGACTTGAGCCATGACCACACACAGCCTTTGCACTTACCAGAAACCTGGAAGGGCATTCGGTCCCTGGGTGTGTGGCAGCCTCACAAGCACCCACTTTACCCAGGAGCACATGCCAGAGAGAAGGCTGAGGTGGGTGAGCTCACCCTGTCCCACCCCCTTCCAAGCTCACTGGCATGTATGGAGAAACAGGACAGGGTGGGTCAGGGGAGAGAAAAGGCCCCTTGGCTGGCTCCTGTATGGCCTCAGACAAGCCTCCCACCTGTGCCCAGGTCTCCTGGAGGGTGAAGTGGGGCCTCAGCTGGGGCTGCGTGCTTGTGCCAGGTGGCTAGGACCATGTACGCGAAAGGGCCTTGCAAGCTGACCACGGAGCTCAAACCCCCGTGCCTGGCTCTTGTTTACACGGCAAGATGGCTTCAGAAAACACTAACGGAACTGATTCTCCACCAGATACAGACCAGTGAAAAATCCACAGGCAATGACAGCACTTGACTGATGATTCTTGAGTTCTCAATTACCAAACTTTTTGAGATGGAGTCTTGCTGTCACCCAGGCAGCAATACAGTGGTGTGCCTTGGCTCACTATAACCTCCTCCCGCGTTCAAGAAACTCTGCCTCAGCCTCCCGAGAAGCTGGGATTACAGGTGTGCACCACCATGCCTAATTTTTGTATTTTTAGTAGAGATGAGGTTTTGCCATGTTGGCCAGGCTGGTCTCGAACTCCTGATCTCAAGTGATCCGCCCCCCCTCAGTCTCCCAAAGTGCTGGATTACAGGCCACTGCGCCTGGCCAAAACCTTTAATTGGAAAGGCTGCCTCTTGTGGGGCTAGAAAGCAGAAGCTTGGGGTCTGGTCCTGCTCATCCACCCACTTGGACCTGTCACTGCCTCTCCCTGGTCCTCCTTGTGAACGGCGCACACAGCGGGAGGAGAGGCTCCCAGAAGACAAGGTTCATGAGCCACAAGACTGAAGTCCAGCATCCTCACTGAAGTGGACAACAGATTTGGCTGTAAGCTTCCTGGCAGCCACTGGGAAGAGAGAAACTATCAGACACTTTTTCTTTAAGGCAAACTGGCTTCTCAGGAAATGCTTCCCTCTTCCTCACAGAAGAACCACAGAAATTTCTCCTTCACATCCTCATAGGACAATGATGTGCCAGGAATGGCAGCTGTTAAGAGGAGACAGCAACAGGTGAGCCTGCTCTCATCTAAGTTCCTCAAGTCCCTCGCAGGGGCATTGTGACTGACACACTGCTCAGCTGGGATGGTGAGGACGCAGGCGCACAGCTCAGCCAGGGCGGCAGGCACAGGGTACAATTCTGTAGCTCTGCAAAGAGGCAGGGCTTGCGGGGTCCCCTCCTCTCAGCCTAGAGAAGGAAGCAACACCCACTGGGCTTTGAAGTGGGCAGAGGCAACTGCCTTCTTGAAACACCTGCTGGCAAGTCCCCAAAGCAAAACGTCAGAGCCACTGGTTTTCCCACTAAAAACCACCACAGAACATCCTAACAAGTTTCACCATTCACATAGCACACGATGGCAACCTCATGGACAGAGAGCAGGCACAGCCTGAGCCCTGAGGTCACCCTCAGTCCCCTACTTGGACACAGTGACTGTGATCCTGAAGACACGCTCTCTTACGCACAGAACATGCTCTGTCCATGACTGCTGTTTATGAGACTCTGGTGACCAAGAGGGTAAGAGGCCCCGCCTGCGCCAGGACCCTGGACAGGCAGAGATTTTTGTCTTCAGCTTCAAAAACAGACATCCCAGCCAGCTTCCCTGCTGGAACTTTGATCACTCATGTTTCAGAACCAGACATCATGAACATCCACATCCCCAAGTAAGTGACAGGCCTGTAATTAATAATTCTCTATTTATTAAAAAGGGTCCTACAGCTTTACAGCCACAGCACCGTACACAGCCCTGAACAGCGATGGCGAGCCCAGTCAGGGGCCCCTTTGCAACTCCAATGCCGAGCTCATGTTTGGCTGCGACCATGGCCAGGCTGTGGCATCCCTGACAGCGGCCGCTGGTGGAGGTATGGGGGCGGGTGGCACCGCTCAATCGAGATTCACAGAACATGGCAAGCCCGCCTGACTGGCATGGCAGTGAATCATCCTGTACAGCTTCATTTCTTTTAAGAAAACAGTTACAGTAGAGTTCAAGTCCGAGAGCAGGAATGTACAGTCACTGAGGACAAAAGGCAGTGGCCTGGTCCGTGGCCCACTGGGACAGATCCCGCTTCACTTCTGCCTTCTGTCACCCTGGCGGCTAGGCACAGGTCAGGGCCCTGGATGCCTGACAAGTGACAGGGGAGAGGCGGGCCAGAAGGTCCACCGGTGAGCACCTGGGCCTTTTCTGTCAACAGGTGCCACTGCCCCCTGCTGGGCCCTGGGCCTTCAGCACACATGGCACATGAAGAAGACGTCCCACAGGGGTGGAGGGAAGAGCAGGTACAGGCGGTCGGAGTGTAGCCCTGTCCCTCAATCCCATGGGGTGGGCTTTCACCAGACCCCTAACGCTGCCCACCTTGAGCCACCAGCCAGCCAGGGGCAGAGGATATTGGCTAAGGGTAGCCTGGGTCAAGGTGGCCAGATGTCATGACCACCTGTAACAGGGCAATGAACTTGGACAAGCCCTTCAGAGAAAGCAGAGCCGGGGCCCTGCCCAGCCCCTAGCAGGTGTAAAGTCCTGGCACCTGGGGAAGCTAAGGCACAGCACGGACACCCGAGGGTGGGACCGTGCACTGCTTGCACGGAAGGAAATCACATCCACTTCATCAGCATTTCAATCTGCTCAAGACAGTATCTGCATTTTTTATAAAATTTCCCTGAATGGTCTTGGGAGTGTCAAAAAAGTGTTTTCAATATAAAACAGGAAAATCACACACGTAGTAAAAATATTGGGGGATTATTTCTTCATAGAAACCTTCAGGGCCGGCTCGAGGCAGGAGGGAGAGGAGGAGCTGGGGACACAATTTGCTGTGCAAGTCCCGCTCGTGCGGTCCCCTCCCACACCGGCGGCCGTTCTCCGGCCTCTGGACTCGGCAGTGGGCCCAGTGCAAACTTTGCTTGTGGCTCTGAAGCAAGAGCAGCAGCCAGGTCAGGCGGGGACGAACGACGACCTCTCCCCAGCAGTCAGTAAGCAACAACGCAGCCGCAGGTGGTGGCCGGCCACGGGGCTCTTCCAGGACGGCCGGCGCCAACCCGCCCTCACCAGGGCTGCAGTGGCCGGTGGGTGAGACACATAGGACTTTCGAAAATAAAATAAGTATTATGAACCATGCTCATTAAATAAAACTGCAACGGAAGGACCAAGATTCTAAATGGGAATGGGGGAGAGGCCTTGTTTCTTCCCAAATACGAGTCCATCAACGCTAAGATACTTAGAAATCACACGGAGAATGCAAACCAATGCGACGCACAGGTGTCAGGCTGCAACCCGGCACACACAACTGCCTCGTTGCCCAAAGCCTGGGCTTCCACTACTCACCACTGACCTACAGTTCTAAAACCAGACAGACACGCTGGCCCAGGGCCCCAGAGCCCTTGGCACAGGGCAGACCTTCAGCCTCCCTCCCATGTGCGGAGCACAACACGGCAGGCGGAAGGAGTCTCCCGGTAAGGGCCGCGCCGCGCTCACTGGAGGATGAAACCCGGCTGGTGCGGAGGGAGCCGGGGCGGGGGTCTCTGGGGGAGAGCTGGCGGATACGGGGACATGAACTGCGAGGAGAATCCTTGCTGAGTGGCGAGGCCCACGCGGGGGGGCAGGGGCGGGCACTGTAATCCTGGGTACTGCACGGCCTGTCCTGAGCTCATGGCCGCAGTAAACGGGGTGGCTAAGCGTCCTGCTGGCACTGGGGGTGGTGGCGGGGGGATGCGCCGAGGCGCAACGGTGGGGGGCCCACTGGCCTCTGGGGCAGGGTAGGGAAGGGGGGCGGTAGGTGCCAGTTCGGGCAGCCTGGGGGGCAGTGGGGCCAGGGCCTGCGGGAGTCTCTGCCCCTTCAGCACCATCTCCTGGAGCTTCTCGATTTTCACCCGTCGCATGTGGGCCAGTTTCCGTTTGCTCTGATAGACATCAATGAAGGAATCCAGAGGAAGTTCTCCATCCAGAAACTTCTCTGCCATGTTCTGAAAGAGGCAGAAACCTGGTTACAGGGACAGCCAGATGGGGAGGATGCTCCCTTCATGGTCTAGGCACAAGGAGAGGCAATGCCCAGCTGCTTCCAACATGCCCCTCCCTGTGGAGGGCCCTGCTCCTGCTCCAGGCCCCAGAGGTTTCAGCATGAGCTGCCACCAGGCAGAGCCACTGGGCAGAGAGGAGGGCAGTCCTGCTGCGCACCCCACCACCAGCGTGACAGGCAGAGGAGCTGGCCTTTGGGTGAGGGCTCTGACTCCTGGGTCCCAGGCCTCTCTCGAGCCCCGTGGAGCCCAACACCTCCTTGCTTCCACCCGGCCGCACCCTGACTGACAGACTCGCCCTGGGTGGATCAGCAGGACAGAAACGCCTGTGCCCACTGGGGCCCCCCAAGGCTTCAGAGTTCATCGAACCCAGCCCTGTCTTGGCAGGACCCTGCCAGGCCCTGCCTGCGACAACTGCAACATTCGACCTTGACTCATTTCCTAATCGCCTGGCGAGGCTCAAGGCTCTAATGCGCAGCTGGACGTGTCCCAGGAGCTCTGTAGCCCCCAGCTGGCCCTTGAACCACGGCACGTGGTAATTCACCACTGGCCCCAGGGGCTGGCGTTCTCAGGGTGGCACACATGCCCTCTCTTGGCCCTCCCTCAGACCTGCCCTCACTCACCCTGCTGTTCCCTGGACCCCTGCCTGGCACCTTCCCCAGCACACAGACCAGGCTGCCTGCTGGCATACAGCCTGCACACCTGGGAGGCACCACCTCCTGGCCGTGGCAGTGTGGCACTCACGCTCCCCGGAGGCAGTGGGCCCGCTGACTGCCCAAAGTGCCCCAAGGATTCCACCAAGGCTGGTTGGCTTTACCTCAGTGTCTTCCTCAATCTTGGCCCCTTCTGCTTGAAGAAGTGCTAACAGGGTCTCCAAGGAAGCACTGCTAGACTGTCTGTCTGGAAAAGAAGCAAGAGGCATGACAAGAGTGACAGGCGTACAGGTAAAGCCCTTCATGATGCCGTCCACACAGACCATGGCAGGATCGCACCTTCCTTTCCAACAAGCTGAATGTGAAAGGCTTGAAAACCTACAAGGAACAAGTGCACCAAGCCAGTGCCCTGGGGCCAACATCCCATGTCAGAACAACCTGTGTCATGAGCTGCTTCTAGAGCCAACTGTTTTCAAGTATGGGGCCGTGACATTGTCATCATGCCGTTTTGTATTTCCTTTATGTTTTGAGTGGTAACTTACATCAAGTATACACATCTTAAGTGTGTAACTCAAATTTCCACGTTTAACCCCCAACCACCACCCCCCAGATCCAGACACAGAACGTTTCCACCGGGCGCCCATAGGCCCACTGCACCTGCCAGGTAACCCCTACGCTGGCCTCCACCACCACAGAGGAGCTCCGCCTGGTCTTGACTCCACATCCTGGAATCAGAGTACAGGCCATACTCTGCTGGCTTCTTCCACTCAGCACTGCATCTCTGAGACCCTGCTCAGGTCTGTGAATCAGTTCGTTTCAATGCTGTGTAGTGTTCCATTGTGTAAATAGATTCTACGTGCCCATCACCCTGTAGACGGACATTTTTATTGTTTCCAAATTTTATTATAAGGAAGGTAATAAGGATACAACATTCTTGTACCTACCTTCTGAGAGACATTAATGTCCATTTCTGTTGGGTATACACCCAGGAGCAGAGCTGAACTGCAGCGCACACACACTCTTAATTTTAGTAGGTACTACCCACCAACTTTCCCGAGGTGAAATGAGAAAAGGAGCTGGCTGTGGTGGCACACACCTTTAAGTCCCAAATGACCCACGGACACTCCTACCAGCAACAGATGCATGGCATTTCACTAGCACTTGGTACTGCCCGTCTTTTTACTTTTCATCATTCTGGTTTGAGTGTGTTACTGTAAATTTTTACTGAAGTTAATGGAGAAAATGACAAGATGATAGCAAGTAGTGACAGACGTCACTGTAAACCTCACTGCAGAAGGTGATTTTTAACCCAAATTCTTTTAAGGGATGGGGTCTCCGTCACCCAGGCTGGAGTACAGTAATGCAATCACAGTTCACTGTGGCTTCAGCCTTCAGAGTAGGTGGGACTATAGACGAGCACCACCACTCCCGGCTTATTTCATTTCTTTTGTGGAGACATAGTCTCATTCTGTTGCCCAGGCTGGAGTACAGGAATGCAATCATGGCTCACTGCAGCTTCAACCTCCAAGGCTCAAGCAATCCTCCTTCCTCAGCCTCCCAAGTAGCTAGGACCACAGGCATGTGCCACCACACCCAGCTCCAACTTTATCTAAATGTCCCTTTGAGAACTATCAAAAGCACTCAGGATGCTCAACAATCTTTAATTCTGATGTCTCCTCCTAATGGCTGCAAATTAAAGTATGCCATTAAAATAAAATGTTCCAGTGATGTGTATTTTTTTTTTCACCATTAACAAACAGCATAAGACAAACAGGCAAAAAGCATAAGACATCTGTTGAATATCATAATTCAGAAAACTGCTTTTTCTATGCTGTTTAGAGAAGGTGGGGTCTTGAATTTAAAAAGTGGTAAGTCTCTTCTAAACCGGGGACTGCTAAACTGGCTGGCTTCCTCCTAATCCCCAGCCCCTTTTCTGGTAAATGCCCCGAGGTACCCACATTTCTGCCACCTGCTCCATGCTGCAAACCCTGGAGGTGCGTGTGGACCGGGGCTGACCTCAGCAGTCATCACCACCAGGCAGGGCCACTGGGAGGAGGGGGCGGTCCTGCTATACACCCTGCCCTCTCGAACCACAAGTAAAGAGAGGCTGCAGGTCCGGGGGCCCTCCACATTCCATACATAAACTAGTCCAATACAGTGGCTCATGTCTGTAATAGCAGCGCTTTGTGAGGCAAAGGCCGGAGGATGGCTTGAGTTCAAGACCAGCCTGGGCAACATAGCAAGACGACCTCTCTACAAAAAAATGAGAAACTAGCCTGCTTGGGTAGTGCACACCTGTGGTCCCAGCTACTCAGGAGGCTGAGGCAGGAGGATCACCTGAGCCCAGGAGGTCGAGTGGCTGTGCTGAGCCATGGTTGCGCCACCGCACTCCAGCCTGAGACAGCAAGACCCTGTTTCTAAAAATAAATAAATAATATACATAAGCCATTTCTTCATTGCAGTAGAGTCACTACCTTAATCTGAAATTTTTCAATAATATTTCCTTCCTGGTAGGGCAATAGCTTGAAATGTGTCCTTCTCTCAACTCTTTATTCTCAAGTGATCACCCTTAAAAAGTTACCTAATTTGGTCTTCTTTATCTGATAGGCTTCAAAGAGAACCTGGAGCTCCTGGTATTTCTGGGTCAAGCGTGCTTTCAATGTGTCCAGCTGGGGCTGGTACAGAAGGTTTCCTTCTGCCAGGCTCCGGTTGCTGGCAAGTGTCATTTCTTTGTTAAGCTGAACATTCTGCGTCTGCAAGGAACACACGAGATGATGAGAACCAAAAGTGTATCAGCTCCTAGACCCCTGGAGGTCCCCACGCACGTCCCAGGAGCCCGCTGCGGCTGCTGCCGCCTCACTGGTCTCCACAGCTGGCACCGCATGCCAGGCAGATGCTACCGGCCCAGAGCCAAACCCCTGGTTTCTCATTTGGAGCTGCTGCCCATCGCAAAGAATGAGGCCGACTTCCTTCCAGCACGTTTCCAGGACAGGCTTTGTCCTGTGACTCCATGCAGACAGAGCCTTTCCTGCCACGGCTACGCTGTGACTTGAATTCCTTACTACGGCCATTGTGCTTGTAGAAGTAAACAGCTGTAAAGATTTAGAATTTGATTGTTTTCAAAACAAGTTTCTGCTGCTCCAGAGGAAGTTAAAGAACCACTTATCGGCAGTTGGCATGCCATCGGCAGTTGGCATGATGTCAATTCAGGCTTCATAAGCAGCCTAAGAGGTTCTACCAGCAAGCTGAAGACACCCTGGGAAGGAACTGTGTTTCCAGCCACCGGGGCTCCTCCGTCTCTCCCATGCCCACCCCAGCTCTTCTGAGCCTTCTAGCTCCTAGCTGTCGGTGGATGAGCAAAGCCGACCAAAAGCTGGGGGAAGAGGGGAGACATATTTTGCCCATCAGGGGTTTCATTTTGTCCTTTAAAGCAATGACAGGCTACCCTGGTAGGTAGAGAAGAAGCCACATGCCCAGAACTTAGGGGAGAAAGACAGCGGTAGAAGGTCTGAGGAAAAAAAAAAAGGCAAAACGCTCCTAGCAAAGCTTAGCCAAAGTTTAAATAAAAAACACAAACGCATGGGTACCCTAGTTCCCTCTTCACTCACCGGTGATCAGCTTCCTCTACCACAGCCCAGCCACCGCCACCTCACTTTCCTTCCACACCGTCAGTTTCAACAGCACGCGATTCCTTACCCAGTGTGTGTCTGTTTCTCTTGAAGCAGCTCCTTCTTCAACCCCACCCATCTCATTTTCCCCTTAATATTTTCTACCACCCCACCCAGGCTATTTTTGCTGCTACTTCCTTCCTTTTGGTAGCTGGAGTATAGATTCCTGGCCATGCTGCCTCTGCTCCCCACCCCCAGTCATACCCGTTGATTGCTGTCATAGTTCCCGGTGCGCTCACACAAGTGCACACACACCACACACACAAGGAAGAGGCTCAGGGAATCAGAGAACAAAGAAAGAAGCCCTTGGATCCATGCCTCAATCAGGAGATCCCTAACCCCAGGAGGAGGGCTCTGTTCAGCAGACAGTGATCTGCATCTCCAGACCAACAGCTGCGCCCAGAGCCCTAAAGATCAGGCTCCACTGAAAACCCGAGAGGATTTAAATGACAGTGAAAATCAAACCTCTCTCGCAACTCTCAAAGCTAGGAGTGTCCCGGAAATGTGGGTGGTAGAAATGCTTTCATCTCTTCTGATGCCTTTAGCAAAAAAGGAGAATCTTGGGACTGGAAAGACCCAGTTTCACTCGGGTTCCTGGTAAGCAGTGGGGCTCCCGACACCCGCTTCCCCACCCACAGGGCGGCTCTCCATGGGCTTTCTATGCCGGGCCCAGCAGAAGCATCTTTCTTCCATTGTTAAGACATTTGAAAGAGCAAACAAAAACTACTGTATGGCCACTCTGGAAAATAGGCACTTCTTAATAAAGCTGAATATGTAACTACCGTATGACCCAGAAATTGTACTCTTGGGCATTTATATCAGAGAAATGAGAACTTACATTCAACAAAAACCTGCCCAGGACTGTTGACAGCAACATTTATTTGTAACAACTAAAATCTAGAAGCAGCTCAGGTGTCTTTTAACAGGTGAATGGGTAAACAAGCTGCAGGCCAGCCAGGCTGCAAAATACCACTCAGCAGCAAAAGGAAGAAACTTGACTGGCGGGACTGATAACGCTCTAGGGAATCACACTGAGTGAAAACAGCCAACCCCAAAGGACCACTCACTCCACGACCCCATACACACAACACCCCTGAAATACAAAATCACAAAAAAAATGGAGAACAGATTAGCGGTGTGTAGGGGGACTACAAAAGGCTGACATGAGGGATGTGCATGGGGACGGAGCCGTCCTGATGTTCTGTGTCCTGGCAGTATCAGTGCCCCATCCTGGTGCTGAGAGTGCACTGAATTTCACCAGATGTTACCCCAGGGGGCAGCTGGGAGAAGGCGACACAGGATCTCTCTGTATTCTTACAACTGCATGTGAAACTACGAGCATCTCGAAATAAAATTTAACCATAAATATAACCACCAACCACTGCTGAGATGGCTTTCTCCTGCTGGTCTCACCTGGCGGATGAGGAGAGGGGCAACTGGTCCAGGCTGCACCGAGAGACAGGCCTCGTGCTCCTGCTCCCAGCCCCACAGTTGTGTGTGTTCCATCACTCTCAGTCAATTCTTTGTTCAATAAACATTTACTGAGCAAGTATCATCTGCCACGCCTGGAGTTAGGCACAGGGAATTCTGAGAAACAGGAATGCTCCCACCCTCAAATAAACTGAGTCAGCATAAATGGAGCCAAACTCATCAGCCCTGATCTGTGAGGCCCCAAATGGCCTGGTCCCCACCATCCCTTCCCAGTCAGTTCTGAGAAAGCAGGTCCCTAACCATCCTGCCTACACCAGCAGCCACCCTCTGCATCAGTGAAGATAAAATCTGTTGTCTCAATCACTGTCGGTCCCAACACTAAATACAGACGACACACTTGCCTTTGGCATCCTAAGCACTTTGCACACGTCTGCCACTCAGTGAAGATCTGTTGAATGAATCAGAGAGCCCCCCACAACCCCCCAAAAAGCCAAAATTCACTCAAAGCCAAGCCTGGCAAATAAGGGAGGTAAAAAAGTATGGAGGAAGAAAAAGCGAGCTACGTTTGTTGAGTGCTAAGTGCCTCCGATCCATGATGAAGTAGAGGCGCTCCCAGCAGAAAGTCGCTAGAGACTGAGTCTGAGGGAGGGTGTCACACTGGACCTTAAAGCAACTGTCAAACAGAACGTCCTCAGAAGTCCTCAGTTAAGGTAGCACACGGCAAGTGCAGGTCTCCCATGCAACACTTGAAAGACAGCACTCAATGCAGCACGGACCGACATTCCAGCAGGCGGCCTAGACTACTCCACAGCAGTCTCAGCCTCAGCTGTGCCTTACGATCCCCCTTTACTGGGGAGTAGGGAGGCTGCTGTTAAAAATCTCAACGTCCCGTAATCCCAGCACTTTGGGAGGCCCAGACGGGCGGATCACGAGGTCAGGAGACCGAGACCATCCTGGCTAACACGGTGAAACCCCGTCTCTACTAAAAATACAAAAAACTAGCCGGGCGAGGTGGCAGGAGCCTGTAGTCCCAGCTACTCGGGAGGCTGAGGCAGGAGAATGGCGTAAACCCGGGAGGTGGAGCTTGCAGTGAGCTGAGATCCGGCCACTGCACTCCAGCCCAGGCAACAGAGCGAGACTCCGCCTCAAAAAAAAAAAAAAAATCTCAATGTCCCAACCAACCCCTACCCGTCAAGCTCTTCAGGAGGGGCCCAGGCATGGATATTGTCTTCAAAGCTCCCTGTTGATACAGATCGCTAAGCTGAAAACTTTTGCTTCAGTTTCACCATAAAAATGCATCTACAAAGAAAATCTTACTTCTGTAGAGTTTAAGTCAAGTCAAAATCACGTGTCCTACATATTAGAAAGTCCTAGAGAAGAACACAAGGAAAGCGTGAACTATAATAAAAAGACAACTCATTTGTCCACATTTCTGAGGTCTGGGGAAAAAAGGGAATTTGTTTTGTATAGGACACACATAAGCCACCAGGCATCAAAAGAGGCCAAATAAAACTCCAACTGAGGCTGGGTGTGGTGGCTCACACCTGTAATCCCAGCACTTTTGGGGGCCGCGGCGGGTGGATCACCTGAAGTTAGGAATTTCAGACCAGCCTGACCAACATGGAGAAACCCCTTCTCTACAAAAAATACAAAATTAGCCGGGCAAGGTGGCACATGCCTGTAATCCCAGCTACTCGGAGGCTGAGGCAGGAGAATCACTTGAACTTGGGAGGCAGAGGTTGCGGTGAGCCGAGATAGCGCCATTGCACTCCAGCCTGGGCAACAAGAGTGAAACTGTCTCAAAAACAAACAAACAAAAAAACCCCTCCAACTGAGGACTGTTAAACTGGCAGTGATTTTTTTTTTATATCCTTTAGGTATTCAGATGTTTCTAAATAAATAAATATAATTTTTTTATAATTGAGACAGTCTCGTTCTGTCACCCACGCTGGAATGCAGTGGCGTGATCTCAGCTCACTGCAGCCTGTCTGCAGGGTTCAAGCGATTCCTCTGCCTCAGTCTCTTGAGTAGCTGGGATTACAGGTGTACACCACCCCTGGCTAATTTTTTTGTGTTTTTAGTAGAGACAAGGTTTTGCCACATTGGCCAGGCTGGTCTTGAACTCCTGACCTCAAGTAATCTCCCTGCCTCGGCCTCTCAAAGTGCTAGGATTATAAGCATGAGCCACCACACCCAGACAAATACAGTAAATTCTAAGAGGCCACCCAGAGCATACCCACAGCACCCTGCAGGATAATGGCAGTGGGGACAATGGCCAGGATGCATGTGCTGAAGGTGGATGTCTTTTCTTAAGCATTGGATAAAATTTTTCAATACCAAAACCTGCCCCAGAACATACCCTGGATGCTACAATCAATGGAGAAACTCTTTCCTCAATCTTTTCGTTGTTACGGTTGGAAAAAAAAGAGGGGGAGGAGAAACAACAGCTTTGTTCATTTGCAAAGCAAAGGCAAACTGTTCAGGACAGGCCCGGGAGGCCTCCATGGGCGCAGCACAAACCACTCAGCAAGGCCCGGATGGCAGTCACTCCGGCCACAGACAGCCGACTCTCCACCCCTCTGGGGCTGATTCCAGCCTCAATGTCTGTGGCCAAATCTGAATAGTAAATCTGAGAATGCTTAGAGAGGTATTTTAGGAACCATCCGACTTAAAAAAAAAAAAAAAAAAAATCTTAGGCTGCCACTGTCTTTGTTTCATGGTAGGCACCAACAGATACCTGAAATTGAAAACAGTGATGCCAACCTCTTGGTCATTCTCATGATCCTTTTTGTGAACCATAGAAAAGTCTTTTCAGGAAATAATCTCTCTGTGGTAAAGGAACATTCTTATACATTTACTCAGTTTCACTTCAGTTTCCATTTCTCATAAGTGAAGAAAAATGAGATGCCTGATAACAGCATTTGTAGTAGGACCTGGCTTGTCTAAACTTATTTCTGCCCACCTCTCCGTGCATGAGCACAGTGAACTCTGGAAGCATGCTCACCCCAGGGCAACAGCAGCAGCCTGAGTGAGTGGGTGTGGTTCTTTTACTTTCCGCTTTCTACTTTTAACTATCACAGTGTTTGATTCATTAGAGCAAGCACACATAACTTTGTAGAAAAAGGGTTTTTTTTTAAGTTAAAAAAGTATCTTATGGCCAGGTGTGGTGGCTCACGCCTGTAATCCCAGCACTTTGGGAGGCCGAGGTGGGCGGATCACGAGGTCAGGAGATCGAGACCATCCTGGCTAACACGGTGAAACCCCGTCTCTACTAAAAATACAAAAAATTAGCTGGGCGTGGTGGCGGGCGGCCTTTAGTCCCAGGTACTCGGGCGGCTGAGGCAGGAGAATGGCGTGAACCCGGGAGGTGGAGCTTGCAGTGAGCGGAGGTTGTGCCACTGCACTCCAGCCTGGGCAACAGAGCAAGACTCCACTTCAAAAAACAACAAAAAAAAATTCTTACATATACTTATCCAGGCAGAAATGTGGAAGTCTTTTATCTCTTGGGATGCTTACATTAATATATGTAACTCTCTCAGAACACACAGTCTGGCTGGGCATGGCTCACACCTGTAATCCCAGCACTTTGGGACGCCAAGGCGGGTGGATCACTTGAGGTCAGGAGTTCGAGACCAGCCTAGCCAAAATGAGGAAACCCCACCTCTACTAAAAATACAAAAAAATTAAGCCAGCTGTGGTGGTGGGCGCCTATAATCCCAGCTACTGGGGAGGCTGAGGCACAAGAATTGCTTGAACCTAAGAGGTGGAGGTTGCAGTGAGCTGAGATCGTGCCACTGCACTTCAGCCTGGGCAAGAGAGTAAGACTCCGTCTCAGAGACAGAGAGAAAACACACACACACACACACTTTCTCAAATGTGCATGTCATTATTTATTTGGGTGGGGGGAGTGTGGCAGAAAATAAAGTCAGCAAGAAAGAAAAGAGAGCTACAGTCCCCTCTGCATATGGAATGGCTGCTACAAAGGACAGGCACACAGGGGTAGAGGCAGGGGCGGGAGACTGCCTGCAGCTTTGTGGCCAATGCTGGGTCAAGGGTGTAGGTTTCCCGTGGATGCGTTCCAGACCAGACACTTGTACAATGTGAACTTCTGATTCCAGCTGGCCAGAGTCTAGCTCCTCCATCTGTAATTATAATTGTGCCTTCCCAAACACAAAGGCAGACAAGTCTGCCCACATTTCCAAGCTAAATCTTCTTCATGGAAACATACTCATAGCAGTTCTTTTTTCCCCTTCACACCGTAATATAATACTTGTAACAACTAAGTAAGTGACATGACTGAATTAGGTTAGCAAACTTAAATGAGCAAATGGGAATCCTTAATAGCACCGGAAGTCCTTTAAATGCCCAAAATCCAGTGTGTACGTGGAATTTGGGCTGCCTTAGGATAAAAACAAAGTATGCTCTACAGCATTCTCAGAAGGTATAGTATTTATGCAAAGTAAATAAACTATACTTTATTTAACAAGCAAACTGTATCGTAATTTTTTATTTTTAGAGACAGGGTCTTGTTCTATCGCCCAGGCTGAAATGTAGTGGTGTAATCATGGCTCACTGCAACCTTGACCTCCTGAGCTCAAGCAATCCTCTCACCTCAGCCTCCCAAAGTGCTGGGATTATAGGCTTGAGCCACTGTGCCCAGCCACAAGCAAGCATCTTGTTAAACAAGCATTAGTTCCAGGAATATAAAATGCTCTTTCCGCCAAGGCTGTTCACACTGGCTATGCAGCCTGGAATGCCCTCCTATCCAAATCTCTGCTGCAGACTCTACCCTAACCAAGGCCTTAGCAATGGCAGAGCGTTTTCTAAACTTCTCCCAGCCCCACCAACGCCACACAGAGCTAGACCCTTAGTGGTGGGCATTCCCTGAGGCCCCACTTGATTGAGATGCAATTCACACCTCATACAATCCATCTACTGAAACCATTCCACTCAAGGGTGTCCCATGTATTCACAGAGGATACTTCTGGCTTCACTGTATTCACACTGTATTCTTCTGTGCTTGTCTGTTCATCTATTTATTCATGCATCAAAAAATTTCTTTTCAGGCATCATCATGGGCTGGCTCTGGGAAGTACAGGCAATGGAGACAGAAAAGTGAACAGGAAGGTAAAGTCCCTGTCCTTAGGACAGTGGAGCTACTAAATATGACAAACAGAATCATAAAATCTGTCCACTGCAAGACCAGGTGCAGTGGCTCAAGCCTGTAATCCCAGCACTTTGGGAAGCCGAGGAGGGTGGATCACGAGGTCAAGAAACCGAGACCATCCTAGCTAACATGGTGAAACCCCGTCCCTACTAAAAACACAAAAGTTAGCCAGGCAGGGTAACACACGCCTGTAGTCCCAGGTGCTCAAAAGGCTGAGGCAGGAGAATCGCTTGAACCCAGGAGGCGGAGATTACAGTGAGCCAAGATTGTGCCACTGTACTCTATCCTGGTGACAGAGGGAGACTTCGTCTCAAAAAAAAAAAATTAAAAACCTGTCTATTGCTGTGTCACGAAGGTGTTGTAACTCTCCTGGGAGCGACAGGATGCTTGTGGTGTGCTGAATGGTGTGCCTCCCTCCCCCAAAAGGATGTGTCTACATCCTAATCTCCGGAACCTACATTTATTGGAAAAAAGGTCTTTGCAAATTTAATTAAGGATCTGGAAATGAAGCAATCATCTTTAATCATTTAGGTGGCCCTAATCCAATGACAAGAGTCCTTTTTTATTTTTTTGAGGCAGTTTTGCTCTGTCGCCCAGGCTGGAGTGCAGTGGTGTGATCTCGGCTCACTGCAACCTCCAACCTCCACCTCCCAGGTTCAAGCGATTCCCCTGCCTCAGCTCCCGAGTAGCTGGGATTACAGGTGTGCACCACCACGCCTGGCTAATTTCTGTATTTTTAGTAGCAATGGGGTTTCACTATGTTGGCCAGGCTGGTCTCGAACTCCTGGCCTCAAGTGATCTGCCAGCCTTGGCCTCCCAAAGTGTTGGAATTATAGGTGTGAGCCACCACGCCTGGCCTACAAGAGTCCTTTTAAGAGACACATGGAGGCCGGGCG
Organism: Piliocolobus tephrosceles; assembly: GCF_002776525.5. Classification (NCBI taxonomy): domain Eukaryota; kingdom Metazoa; phylum Chordata; class Mammalia; order Primates; family Cercopithecidae; genus Piliocolobus; species Piliocolobus tephrosceles. The sequence goes on from NC_045443.1 coordinate 120,666,033, forward strand.
CGGTGGCTCAAGCCTGTAATCCCAGCACTTTGGGAGGCCGAGAAGGGCGGATCACGAGGTCAGGAGACGGAGACCATCTTGGCTAACACGGTGAAGCCCCATCTCTACTAAAAAATACAAAAAACTAGCCAGGCGCGGTGGCTGGTGCCTGTAGTCCCAGCTACTTGGGAGGCTGAGGCAGGAGAATGGCGTAAACCCGGGAGGCGGAGCTTGCAGTGAGCTGAGATCCGGCCACTGCACTCCAGCCTGAGTGACAGAGCGAGACCCTGTCTCAAAAAAAAAAAAATAAATAAAAGAGAGACGCATGGAGAAGACAGAGGCAGACAAGAAAGCCATGTGAAGATGGGGGCAGCATGATGTGGTCACAAGCCCAGGACGCCAGCACACATGAGAAGCTGGAAGCAGCAAAAAAGAGTCTTCCCCTAGAGCTTCCAGGGGGAACAGGGAGGGCACCCTGATTTCAGACTGCTGGCCTCCAGAGCTGTGACAGAATTAAGTTTCTGTTGTTGTAAGCTGCCTAGTTTGTGGTCATGTTACAGCAGCCACAGGAAACTAGTACAGTGCTGGAATCTTCTACCTGTTCTTGAAAACCACTGTCTATCCTGCTTTGTGCCCCAGCAGCCACCTGGCTGAACTATACCAACCCTTCACCGGGACACTCACCCTCAGGTTCTGGTTGGATTCAGCCATGAGGATCAAGGGTAGGAGAAAGATGAAAAGGGACAGCGGGGATGGGGAGTGCTCCCCAGGTTGCCTCGCTGAGGAGGGGCTGCAGCTGGGCCAGGTCCTCCAGCCCTCCGTTCCTCCAAGGCAGCCCTGTCCCCTGCCCCTCCCTCAGGCCTGGAAGTGAGAAGTGCATGGCTGTTGCTAATCCTGTATCAGGCATTGGGGGTCTCCACGCTGCCCTCTCCTTGTAAAGAATCCCTTTATTCAGCTCCTCGCCAATCCCTAATGCTGACTGTGCCATGTCTTGCCAGAAGCCTGATTGAAATAGCCAGAACAGTTTACCCCATGACACAAAATGACACTTGAGCTCACATCCACTCTTTTAACGGTGACCATAAAGCCCCTTAAGAGCAGAACCACGTCTTAATCATTCCCCTGTGCCCAGAACCTAGCACAGTACCCAGGCTAACACAGGCACATAGCTAAATACTTGGTTGGCTGGGTGCGGTGACTCACACCTATAATCCCACCACTTTGAGAGCCTGGGGCGGGCAGATCACTTGAAGTCAGGCATTGGAGACCAGCCTGGCCAACATGGTGAAACACCATTTCTACTAAAACCACAAAAATTAGCCAAGCATGGTGGTGTGCGCCTGTAGTCCTAGCTACTTGGGAGGCTGAGGCAGGCAGGAAAATCACTTGAACCCAGGAGGCAGAGGCTACAATGAGCCGAAATCGTGCCAATGCACTCCAAAATAAAAACTTGCTCAATTTCAACCATAAGAATCTTCATATTGGGGCCTCAGGCCACTATCTGTCAGTCATTGTGAAAACCCTGCTAAAGCTTTTTTGAAGATTAGCGTTTTTGAATGTTTAAATTCGTAAACAGTAACATCATGGGTTGATACAACTAGCTATAAACTGGGAAACTACTTGCACTCCTAGCTTACTCCAGCAGTGATAACAGTATGGCAGTGAAATGGAAAGGGGAAAAATGAAGATGGCACTGATGGCTAGAAAGCGAAGCTACCCATTAACTGTGCTGAAACGTGAGACACACAACACACACGGAGACACAGACACAAGCGGCTGTGTGCGACGCTCCTCTTCAGCTGAAATTCAGCCCTCTCCCACTTAAGCATATCAGAACGTTACAGTAACATTACTGTCATAAGAGCCTCGAAGCCACTATATTTACACATGTGTAATTTACACACGGGTGCAGTAGCTCATGCCTGTTATCCTAGTACTAAGGAAGGGAGAGGCAGGAGGACTGCCTGAGCCCAGGAGATCAAGACCAGCCTAGGCAACAGAGTGAGGCACCATTCTTTCTCCACAGGAAAAAAAAAAAGACACACACACACACACAAACTCTAATCCCAAGCTTCCATATCTACAGCTCATCAGGGCCACAGCAACATGCTCCAGCACAGTGGTTGGCCCATTCGTCTGTTCGTTCATTCATACAAGAAATACTTGGGAAGCACCTCTGTGTGCCAGGCTCAGGGAAGACACCATCACAGGGAGTCTAGCTCAAAGTCTCAGTCAAGCCCATCCTCCCACATAAGGCACTGAGCGTTGCGCACTGCCCAACTCCAGAGGGTGCCATTCACTTTGTACTGCAGCAATGCATACCCGCACAGACTGCATCTGCTCTTTCAATAAAAGGCTCAAAAGAGAAAAAGGGGAAAAATGAAGACAGATGTGATTTTAATGATTTAAGTAAGACAAGTTACTGGTGCTGATCTGAAAACTTTGCTCGTCAGCATCTTCCACATTTCAACAAAATTTGCTGATATTTGTTAAGCATGGCTAGTATGTGCCACCTTCTCTTAGTTCCACTCTCTCCATTCTATCCTCTGTGACAGTGAGACCAATTTGTCCTCATTTTACTCAAGAGACAGGAAATATAATCTTACGAAGGTTAAATGAGCTGTCTAAGTTACAACTGCTAGCAACTCCCTCCAGAACTGGGATCTTACACTGTGCAGTGGCTCACGCCTGTAGCCCGTTACTTGGGAGGCTGAAGCAGGAGGATCACTTGAGCCTAGGAGTTGGAGGCCAGTCTAGGCAACATAGTGAGACCCTATCTCTAAAAATAAATTATGCTGGGTATGGTGGCTCATGCCTATAATCCCAGCACTCTGGGAGGCCCAGGCAGGTGGATTGTTTCAGCCCAGGAGTTGGTTGGAGAACAGCCTGGGCAACAGAGTGAGACCCCATCTCTACAAAAAATAAAAAATGAGCCAGGCGTGGCAGCACACACCTGTGGTCCCAACTACTGGGGAGACTGAGGAAGGAGGATTGCTTAAGCCAGGCAGGGCAAGACTGCAGTGAGCTATAATCGCACCACTGCACTCCAGCAGAGGATCAAATGGAAATTTACTAATTTACTATTTCTCTATTTTCAAGTTATAACAATCATCTAAGGTTCATTCCTATTTATGTCTTTTTTAAAAACCCTTTTATTAAAGATACTTTCAAAAAAGTAAAGGTAGAGAGATGAGTATGATGAAACGATGTATAACCATCTCCTAGGTTCAACAATTAGCAACATTTGCCAATCTTACTTCATCTATACTCCTGCTTTTTTGAAAGCAGTTTAAAGCAGACTTCAAGCAACATCATCCTTCACACTTAAAAATGTTATATTTCTAACAGGTAAGAACTTTTTAACCCTAGCTACAATGCCATAATCACATTTAGCAAAATTAACAATAATCTTTTAATATCCTCTGCATGTGTTGGCTCAATTTCTTCTATAAAAGGCTTTTTGCCTCATTTATTTGACTATGTGAAATACAGTTTATACAGGAAAAGCAGGATAAATGCTTTTTTTTATCCTTTTAAACTAACTTTTGGAAGACTGAGTTCATACCTGAGCAACCTCCAAAAATGACCAATAAGCTTTTTGGGAGTATCATTATGAAGTAATGAATTTTTTGTCTCCGATAAAAGGCTGTTCTGGGACACCACTGCTGTCCTGCTCTCCAGTAAAATATGTCTAAGACCCATCCGGTACATTTGCTGCCCCCAAGCTGAGCTGGCCCCTCTCAAAGGAATACTAGTTCCTTTTTGATTTTGATCTTTTCCTCTCCAGATAAAATTAAATTCAAAGTTATCTATAACACAAAGAAAAGGAGTAAAACAAATCTTAGCTTTTGTACTATTCTACTGCTAGAAATATTCTCAAATTGCATTAAGACCTTAAATGCAGCAGGCTTATGGGTTAGGTTTGAAAAAGAAAGGCTGCCATATATTCAGCTAGGTTAACTGCATCTCTTTTCATTTATACTATATTTGATTTATCGCACCAACTAATTTCAAGGTAAATTTCACCAAAGTAACATGCAATTTGAGTTTGGGCTTGACATTAAAGACTAGGTTACTTAAAAGCCCAAATTCACCTTCATTCAGTAGAAAGATATTCCCAATGACAAACTAATTTCACCAGTCTCCACCTGAATTCAGGCCTTCGGGTGAAGCCTGTAATCCAAGCCTACGATGTCCCACAGATGTGCTGTAAACACATTAATGTGGCTTAATTCAATTCAAATCTTCAGTGTTACTGAAAAAAACAGTTGCAGAGTTGGACTATTTAACATGTTAACAAAATTTAAAGATCTGAAAATACAGAAATAAAGTTAAAGAATCGGAGAACATTATGAAACAGTCCTAAAATATGACAATCCTGGGGGCTGTGTGAAACCATCTCCAAGGCTACAGCCCACTCAGGAAGGAAACTTACCAGCTGCTTATCGAATGTTCCACCAAACAACCCACTCAACACACAGAACCTCTAACTTCCAACTATTAGATTAATAAAGATAGCTATTTTTATCAGAGACATCAAAATCCTTCTTGAGAGAAAACTTGCTTCCCTCGAAAACGAGCAGACAGTGGCATCTAGACTCAAACGATCCCCTCCATATGTAGCCAACGTGAATCTAAAAATTGGTATGTCTAAGTGCAGCTAACCACAGAAACACAAAAAGCTAGGCTCAAAAATAAATGGACTATTCCTAGGGAAGATGGAAAGTGACACACTTGACAGTTTCTAGGGCTGGCAGGCACAACTTACCAGGGATGGGTTTGGTTTTTCCTAGAAGACATATTTTTTTTTTTTTTTTTTTTTTTTTTGAGACAGAGTCTCACTCTCGTCACTAGGCTGGAGTGCAGTGGCACGATCTCAGCTCACCACAACCTCTGCCTCCCAGGTTCAAGCAGCCTCAGCCTCCCGAGTAACTGGAACTACAGGCGTGCGCCACAATACCCAGCTAATTTTTGTATTTTTAGTAGAGATGGGGTTTCACCATGTTGACCAGGATGGTCTCAATCTCTTGACCTCGTGATCCGCCCGCCTTGGCCTCCCCAAAGTGCTGGGATTACAGACGTGAGCCACAGCGCCCGGCCAGAAGACTTATTTTCTAAGACCCAGAGGAAAAACAAGCTTTCCCTTCTTCTTGGACTTATTATGTGGATAATGGTGTCAGTAATAAATAAATATAGTAACAGGTGTGAATGGTTCTGGTAACTGGCACATGTTATAAAATGTCCTAACTGGCTTTAGAATAACTGGAGACCTTGGATGGAGGAGGGCAGGAGTGAGGATCAGAAGACAAGATGGGACACCCACACGGATCACAAAGTTAACTGCCTTTGTCCCTTGGCCCTATCCTAGACCTTCTGAACTAGAATCTCAGCAGTAATGGCCAGGAAATGCACAGCGGAGCCCTCCACTCCACATCATCAGAACCAGTTAGGGCCTGTAACTGAGCAGTTTGGTTAAAGCACACACTAAACATTTTAAAGATCTACTGTCAATGTTTTATTTAAGGTAAAGGTCTTTTCTTAAGAGAATGGGTCCACTAGTTCAAGTTCCAAAAGTTCTTTTTCAAATAGACCAGGTCTTTTCATGTGGGGTGAGAACTGGACACTGGATAAGCAATCAGAGGGCAGAATCCTTTGGGAATTCTTCCACTTTCCCCTTATCTAGCCCACAACTAATTCATTACCAAGTTTTCTTTCGAGAGAATCAATTCATATCAATGCTTTCCAAAGCACTCAGCTGACAGTTTTTGTAGAAATAACTTTCTCCTCGCACTCATGGTTCATCAATTGCCCCAGGATTTAATGAAATCACAGAATTACTATAAGAAAACCAGAATGAACAGATCTGGGAGTGAACACATTTGACCCTGTGTAAGTATGAGATTCCAGTGTCGGAGCAGAAACTTCCAGACACCTAGTCATGACCACATGACCATGAGGGGTGTCAGTTAATAGCTTCTACTCCCCTCCCATTCCAAAAAACAGCAGCTTATGGAAGACAGAATTCCTAAATTCTGATTTTCTTATTAATAGTTTCTGGCCAGGACCAACGACCAAAGCATTCATTTGTTTAGGAAGAGCTTAGGGTTGGTTGGTTTGGTTTGTTTTCTTCCCGCTCATCTCTATTTCCTTTTTACCACAATTTCTGGAAATTCATGTCTAAGAATTCTTCGGACTAGTCTTTACACAGGTGCAAATAAGAAAGTGCCTATCCAGGTGGACCTTGGATTTACGTTTATTAAGACTGTATCTTTTGACAATTTTGTTTTTACATTTCAAATACATCATGACATGAACTTTCCAACACCTGACCTGGAATTTGGTTCAACAGATAAAATTTAACTCTCGTCGGCCGGGCACGGTGGCTCAAGCCTGTAATCCCAGCACTTTGGGAGGCCGAGACGGGTGGATCACGAGGTCAGGAGATCGAGACCATCCTGGTCTACACGGTGAAACCCCGTCTCTACTAAAAATACAAAAAACTAGCCGGGCGAGATGGTGGGCGCCTGTAGTCCCAGCTACTCGGGAGGCTGAGGCAGGAGAATGGCATGAACCCGGGAGGCGGAGCTTGTAGTGAGCCGAGATCGCGCCACTGCACTCCAGCCTGGGCGACAGAGCGAGACTCCGTCTCAAAAAAAAAAAAAAAAAAAAAAATTTAACTCTCACATGACTCCAATTACTCATCTTCTATTCTGTTTAAATGAGAAAATGCTATTCTAATAATGGAATTTTGTTTTCAGTCTGTGGGTAGGGAAAGGGATTAGTCAAAAGAGAATCTGTTGAGATTACTCCACTGAAATTTCATAATGAAAAACCTATATAATCATATCTCATGTAAGCGATCAGATATTTTACCTAAAAACTGCCTAGACACTTAAGACAAAAAAAAAGTTAAATGTTGATTACTTTAACAGATTTGTTTTAAACACATTTCAAAGATGTTAACTGCATTATAATTTATGACAGCAAAACAGTGCCTAAATATCCAATAAAGGAATGGTTATATAAATGATATAATCCACATGAAATATCACATAGTTGTTAAAAATCATGTCATTTAAGAATACTCTGATTTAAAAATTAAGAAAATACCCAGAGTATAACTTTAGGTTAAAATCAAACAAAAACCTCTACAAAAACTCTAAAAAATCATCCCAAAAGGAAACAACAAAGGAAAAAAACTTAAATGCTTTAACAGTGTTTATCTCTGGGTAGTGATATCATGTGATTACACTTTTCTTCTCTATGGACTTCTGTGTTTTCCAAATTTTCTATAATAAACATGTAAAAAATATTATTTTTGAAAGTTTGATTAGTTGGGATCAGAAATAAAACATACTATTAAACTTCCCCGCCTTATTAAACAGAGTACATGAACTAAGGTAGCTTTCCTTGAGGATCTAGAATTGTCAGGATGAATATCAAGTCACTGTGGTGCTGTCTCTGATAGAGCAATGCCCTCGGGCTATGAGGCAGACGGGTATGCTTCTCCCCTAAATAAGCACTTGCCAAACAAAGTGTGCCCCCAAGGACCCAGTCCTGTGAGCTTTTCTAAGAGCTCTGCAGTCGAATGTGAATGAGAAATACTGTGTAAGCTGCCCCTCTGGAACTTCACCACACACTCTAGCAGAAGAAACAAAATAAAACCCCTCTTGGCCAGTGTGTTGGCTCACGTCTACAATCCCAACACTTGAGAGGCGAAGGCAGAAGGACTGCTTGAGCTCAGGAGTTTGAGACCAGCCTAGGCAACGATAGTAAGACCTCATCTACACCAAAAATCAAAAAAGTTAGCCAGGCATACTGGCAAGCGCCTGTAATCCCAGTTACTCAGGAGGCTCATTTGATGGAGGCTGTAGTGAACTATGGTCATGCCACCACACTCTAGCCTGGGCAACAGAGTGAGACCCTGTCTCAAAAAAACAAAACACAAACCCCTCTTTAATTCCCAAATTTATTTACCATGGAACTGTTTTTAATGTAATTATAATACAATTAACATCCACAAAATTAGAGATCTAAGGGAAACACTACCCTAGTCAAACAGCCACAAAATGTATTCACAGCAACAGCTTCCACTTACTGGGTTCTTTTCCTTGCCAGGCATGGTGTAAAGCAGTTTATACACATTATCTGATTTAATCCCCAGAATAACTCAATAAGGATAGTATTACTAACTCTCATTTTAAAGAGGAGTAAATTGACATTTAGGAAGGTTAAATACTTGCCCCAAAGTTTCCTAGCAACCCAAATCCTGTCTTAACCGCCATGCTTCAACAGTTAACTTTCCAATTTTTGTGCAGCTTTTATGACTTTTGCCTCCTCTGTCACTTATTTCTTGATGATGTTATTGGCTCTTCTAGTTTTTCCCTAGTCTTAACATTTACCACTGGTAGATAAACCATATGACTAAGTGAATTATTTGAACTGTGAGCAAAGCAAGACTCAGCAGGCTGTGCTAAGAGTCCAGTATGTGTCCTTGAAGTCAGTTATCTCAGCTGCCCAAAGATCATTTTTCTCAACCATCTTTCAGCCTCTTAACTCATATCCCAGCTTTCTAATCTCATCCCCTCAAATCCATCCTTCCCCTGTCTGCCAGATTCATCTACATAAATAGTGAGTGTGACCAACCGCAGCACTCCCTGGCTTAAATCCTCCAACGGCTCCCTGCCTAGAGGATCAAGCCCAAGCTCCTTAACAGGGCATATGAGGCCATCTGGTCCCTGGCTGCCTCTTGGGCCTCAGCCCCCACTAAGCCCTGCCCTGGTCCCTCCAGCAATGCTTGTAATATTCCTGTGCACACACACACTCTCCCTCTGTCCCAGCTTCTTCCCTAAGTGCCTTGGTTCCTCCCATGTGCCTGGGAGCCCTTCTCCCTCATTACCTGGCTAACTCTTAACTCATTCTCTGAATCACAACTTATGAGTCATTCATCTTCTCCAGGAAACACTCCCTGCTGACCCCCCCCTTCCAAAGGCTTACTGGATCTCCCCCCACCAGCATGTTGGCCTCACTACTGGGTTTCACGGGTACCCTGTACACCTGCATGATCCTACATGATGAAAACTATGCGGTTTACTGGTTTCACATCCCCCAAGTGGCACACCACTGGTGCTCCGCAAAGGCTGGGTACATGAATAAACTTCCTGACCTCAGTCATGTTCACATTAATGAAAACTGCTGTTTGATGGCAAACATTTTAGCCCACTCTTTTTTTTTTTTTTAAGAGACAGGGTCTCACTATGTCATCCAGGCTGGTCTCAAACTCGTGGGGCTCAAGAGATCCTCCCACCTCAGCCTTCGGAGAAGCTGGATATACAGGTGTGAGCCACCACACCCAGCGCTGATGACAAACATTAATTAGCACTATATTCCTCTACTATCCTAGACACTGGGCTGCAGATATAAATATAACCTCGAGGTGCCATTAGTTAACCTTGGATATAATAAAAGGTTTGATTTAAAAGAAGCATTAGCTATAACGCTGTTTGAAACATAACAAATTATTCAAATATCCACTTTTCACAGAAACTCTTTGACAAAGTAATGAACAATGTTCCTCACAATTCATGACAAATACTTTGAAAAGCTTTCCCTTGACACACTGTAATGTATTCTAGAGACAACAAAGCTAAGCTAAGTCACCTCTCTACTTCCATTCTTTGCTTGGAAGAAATTCTACAAAGACCCTTCCTCTGCTTTGTATCACTGGGTAAGACATCATTTCCAATGATGAGATTTGAAAACTCACATAGCTGGGGAAGGAAATAAACCAACGAGAACTCTTGTCTCAGCATGTTCTGAGCGCCAGTGATTACCTACGAGTGGCTGACACACGGTCTTCTAGATCACCTCCCACTGCGTACTTGGCATGAATAGCAACATTCTGCTACAAATACTGTAATCGAAGCCAAACAGGCAACAAGGCTGGCATTCCTCAGCTCAAGAGCACAACCACTCTGCATACAACCGACCGGTGAGGGTCAAACAGTGCAGTCTACTTCTGGGTTCCTCTTCAGGCCAGTCTCTAACAGGATGTTAGGTCATCCAACTTGTTTCTCTCGTTTCTCCAATCCCTTCCATGGCACCTCTTTCCTTCTCCCAACCCACTAATAGCTCCTAGTGGCCTTTCAAACTTTTATATTCTTCTTGATTTCCACCAGCACTTGGAGGAGAGTGGCTCGAATTTCTATCACCAAGCAGAGCATTCTCCCTGAGCTCCAGAACCACACTCCAACTGCCTGCGGGACAGAGCCCTGCCCATCCCTCATGCTCAGCCTAACCCGGCCTCAATGACTCCATCCTTCCTGCACCCCTACTGCCCCTCCCCTCCCCACTCACCAGAGCCCCATCTCCTACTCACTTCCACTTGAAACCCGGTTATTACCACTCACTCAGCAGCACTAACCGGGCACATCCTGGGTGCCAGGCGCTGTGCTGAGTGCCAAGGACAAAAAGACAAACATGACAAAATGCAGCACCCAAGCCAGTGGGAGACACAGGGAAGTGACTTATAAAATGTGTGTCAAATGCCACAGGACAGGTATACAAAGAAGCTAAGGGACCATGTGCTTGTGACTGAGGTGGGAAAAGCACTTCGGAAGGTCAGCAAGAGAAGGGACATGAGAAAGGGAGTCTGGCCAGCTGCTCCGAATACCTCTCCCAGAGCCCTAGCTCAAATCCTAATTTCTTCCTAACCTCCACTTCCGAAGTCAACCTGGTCCTGCCACGCCCACTTCCGAAGTCAACCTGGTCCTGCCACGTCAAGCCAACTCAAGCTCTGCTGCCAGATTAACCTTCCTAAAGATCAGTTTCAGGCCGGGAGTGGTGGCTCACACCTGCAATCCCAGCACTTTGGGAGGTCAAGATGGGCGGATCACCTGAGGTCAGGAGTTCTAGACCAGCCTGATAAACGTGGAGAAACCCCGTCTCTATTAAAAATACTAAATTAGCCGGGCAGAGTGGCGCGTGCCTGTAATCCCAGCTACTCGGGAGGCTGAGGCAGGAGAATCGCTTGAACCCGGGAGGCAGAGGTTGCGGTGAGCCGAGATTGCGCCATTGCGCTCCAACCCGGACAACAAGAGTGACACTCCGTCTCACACACACACACACACAAAAAAAGCAGTTTCACCCGACTGCTTCTCTGCTCCAAAATGGTCACGAAGCTCCCCGTTTCCTCCTAAATTAACCACCACGGGGCACACACCCTGACACTCTCCCTCACCAGCCCTATTTCTTGTCATTTCTCTACACACAAGTACGTGCCATCTGGCCAAAGTAGACGAGAACTCGCTTGTCGGACAACCCGTCCCTGCTTTCCTGCCTCTGAGCCTGTGTCACTTCCTCCTGAGCCCCCATTTTTGTCCATCAAAGACCTACTTAGAGAAATAACTAATTCATGAGAGTGGGCATGGGGAAGAGCACACTGAGGGCAGAGCACGAGGCGGGAGGTTCCACTGGTTGGCAGTGTTTACTTCCTCAGCTGGGTAGCAGGTACACAATGTTCCTTATTCTGTGTGTCCTCTGGTAGATATTATCCTATTTAATAATTTATTTTCTTAACGCTTACCTACCTATCAAAGTCTGTCTCTTGTTTTGTGGGGACGTAAGTTAAAAAACAACAAAAAAAAGAAAACAAAGTCTGCCTCTTGCATCAGAAACATAACGCAGCCAGAGAGCTTTTTCATCTGAACTTCAATGTCATTTAGAATTCACATCTGGCTTTTTTTTTTTTTTTTAAACAGTCTCACTCTGTCACCCAGGCTGAAGTGCAGTGGCATGATCATGGCTCACCACAGCCTCAACCTCCTAGGCTCAGGCAATTCTCCCACCTCAGCCTCTGGAATATCTGGGACTACAGGTGTGTGCCACGATGCCTGGCTAATTTTTTTATTTTTTGGAGAGATGGAGTTTTGCCATATTGCCCAGATTGGTCTCAAACTACTGGGTTTAAGTAATCTTCCCACCTCGGCCTTCCAAAGTGCTAAGATTACATCCACTGCACCCAGCCTGGCCTTTTTCTTATTCTCTTTTTTTAAAAAAACTGTGGTCAGGCCGGGCGCGGTGGCTCAAGCCTGTAATCCCAGCACTTTGGGAGGCCCAGACGGGCGGATCACGAGGTCAGGAGATCAAGACCATCCTGGCTAACACGGTGAAACCCCGTCTCTACTAAAAAAAAATACAAAAAACTAGCTGGGCGAGGTGGCGGGCGCCTGTAGTCCCAGCTACTCCGGAGGCTGAGGCAGGAGAATGGCGTAAACCCGGGAGGCGGGGCTTGCAGTGAGCTGAGATGATCCGGCCACTGCACTCCAGCCTGGGTGACAGAGCGAGACTCCGTCTCAAAAAAAATAAAAAATAAAAATAAAATAAATAAATAAATAAATAAAACTGTGGTAAAATATACATAAAATTTTCCATCGTAACCATTTTTAAGAGAACAATTGACAGTTCAGCGGCACTGAGTACATTCACGTTATTATGCCAACATCACCAACATCCTCCTCTGAGCGCTTCATCTAACTGAAACTCCCTCTTCCCTCTTGTATTGTAGACATCTCTGTATTTAGTTTATTCCCAAATTATAACCTAGGGATTATGTCCCACTTGTGTATCTATCCTTTACAATGTCCTGCACATGGAAGTGTGCAATAGCTGTGGAACTGAAATGGAATCTTCCATTTGGGCATCAAGGAGACCACGCCTTTTGGCTAACAGTAACTATCTACCGGTGTTCACTCTGTGCTAAGTACGGTATTAGGCAGCTTACATACTGATTTCATTTAATCTACCCAACAATGCTATGAAAAAGTTATTGTTATTTTCTCCTTAATTTCCAGTGAGGTAACTACAATTAAAAAGACTAAATACGGCCGGGCGCGGTGGCTCAAGCCTGTAATCCGAGCACTTTGGGAGGCCGAGAAGGGCGGATCACGAGGTCAGGAGATCGAGACCATCCTGGCTAACATGGTGAAACCCCGTCTCTACTAAAAATACAAAAAAACTAGCCGGGCGTGGTGGCGGGCGCCTGTAGTCCCAGCTACTCCGGAGGCTGAGGCAGGAGAATGGCGTAAACCCGGGAGGAGGAGCTTGCAGTGAGCTGAGATCCGGCCACTGCACTCTAGCCCGGGTGACAGAGCAAGACTCCGTCTCAAAAAAAAAAAAAGACTAAATACTTGTCAAAAGGTCACACTGCTGGTATCAAAAGCCAGTTCTGACTCCAACCACTGTGGGATGCCACCCCCACTGCACTTTTAGCAAATGCACAAGAGCAACTAAATAAATTGATCAAATTTCATCGAAGCTAGTCTACATATTCTGAAAATTGCATCTTAAAAAAAAGGGAGCTGGCCTCTACTGAATGCTTCTTCTCTACCACTTCTGTTGTGACATTTAGCCTTACAAGTACCCTAAAAGGCAGGCATATTATCCTTCCTTTACAGTTGAGGAAACTGAAGCAAGGGTTTAAGTCACTTAAAGAAGGTCACACAACTCAGCTCCGTGCTTTCCATGAAATCTTGAGGCTTCACTTACCGATAAACTGGCATACAACTGAATTTCAGTAGATATTCCTAGGCACAGTAATTTTTTATTCACGTAAAAGGTCCATGGAAAAGATTTAAACATAAAAGTTGAAGCCTTTATACGTACATAATGATTATACAACATGGATAAAAAACTCCAGTAGTATTATACTCAGAGTGCAAATCTTAGCTTCTAAAACACAGTCTCACCAGGATTCAGAGTGTGTTCAGGAGCTGGTCCCTGGATTTAAAGCAAGGTCAATATGTTTCAATGAGCCATTATGATTCATGCAGTAGCTTTCAGCCCCACACACAAATCACACCCGAACACGCCTTAGGGAAACAGCTTCTTCCAGACCAGAGCTCTTTACTTTCTACAATACAATCTGTCTTTCAGACCCTCAGCATTTTTTCACACGGGCATGGGCATTTTCAAGCCATGGGAACAAAGATCCCCAATTTGAATCGTTAGTGGAATCTTTAGTTAGCAGCAACCAATCAGCACTTCCTCAGAAAGCACAGTGAAGAAGTGACTCAAGAGGTCCGGTTTAGTTGCCTAATCCCGTAAGCGACAGTTCCTTTTAAGGGAGTGCCCTGCAAGTCCAATGGGGTTAATGTGGGCAGATGAAGGCGCATTCCACTGCCATGTAAAAATAACTTTAAATAAAAATAAAATACATGCATATGAAACATCAGCCTGCAGCACAAGCAAGAGCATAAGATCATGAAGGATATACTACATTCAGGGAATTGCATAATGAACAGGAGGAACAGGAAGAGAGAAACTGACACACAAGCCCAGAAAATGAGGACTGTAGCTCCGAAATCATGTTCACTACTTAAACTGCACTGAAACTCACATGCCACAATTACAACAATGTAAGTGAAGCCTAATGAACAGCTGCACTTAAACCTAAGAGCAAATGCCTTCAAAACCTAGCCACATTTTCCAGCCTCCACAAAATATCCCCTCAGGCTTAAAGAAGCCTTACTCTACAATTTAAAACACTTCCTTCTGCCAATTAGAAAAAAAAAAGAAAGAAATCCTTTGGTTCAGGTTAAGATTCTACGCTGTGAAAGGCCTGTTTTATTTACCATTTCATCCTATACCTACTCAAATACATACTCATTTTGACCACAGAAAGGTGAATGTTTGGATGGGCATGGTGGCTCATGCCTGTAATCCCAGCACTTTGGGAAACCAAGGCAGCAGGATGGTTTAGGGCCAGGAATTCAAGAGGCAACATAACAAGACCCCATCTCTACAAAAAAACAAAAATAAAAAACTAGCTGGTGGCAGTGGGGGGCGGTGGCTCACGTCTGTAATTCTAGCACTATGGGAGGCCGAGGTGGGTGGATAACCTGAGGTCAGGAGTTCAAAACCAGCCTGGCCAACATGCTGAAACCCTGTCTCTACTAAAAATACAAAAACTTAGCAGGGAGGGCTGGCGGGAGCCTGTAATCCCAGCTATTCGGGAGGCTGAGGCAGGAGAATCGCTTGAATCCGGGAGGCAGAGGTTGCAGTGAGCTGAGATCACGCCACTGCACTCCAGCCTGCGTGACAGAATGAGACTCTGTCTCCAAAATAAATACATACATACATACATACATACATACATAAACCTGGTGTCAGTGTGCATCAGTAGTTCTGGCTACTTGGGAGGCTAAGGCAGGGGGATCGCTTCAGCCTAACAGTTTCTAGCTACAGTAAGTTATGATCTTGCCACTGCACTCCAGCCTGGGGAACAGAGTAAAACTATCTCTTAAAAAAAAAATTAATTTTAAAAAAAGGAAAAGGGGCCAGGCATGGTGGTTCACACGTGTAATCCCGGCACTTTGGGAGGCCTAGGCAGATGGGTCACTTGAGGCCAGAAGTTCAAGACCAGCCTGGCCAACATGGTTGAACCCTGTCTCTACTAAAAATACAAAAATCAGCTGGGTGTGATGGCACACACCTGTGAGCCCAGCTATGCAAGAGGCTGAGGCACGAGAATCACTTGAACCCAGAAGGTGGAGGTTACAGTGAGCCAAGATTGCACTATTGCCCTCCAGCTGGGCAAAAGAGCAAGCTCCTTTCTCAAAAAACAAGGAAAAGGTAAATGTTGTTTAGGCTAATTGCAAATCATAATTTACTCAACATTCTTGAAATGGGATCCTAGTAACTTTCAGGATGATCTGGTATTAATGATTGTCAGTCATCTTTCAGAAAGAGAGAACAATTAATACAAGTGATTAATTATTGCAATTACTTTTTGAGCCCTACTGATGGGCTGTGTTAAGTATTAACAGGCACTACCTCACCTGATCCTCACATTAACTCTATAAAATAGGTATTACCGTCATCCTTTTCCAACAGATACTCAGGCAGGTGAAGTGACTTGCCTGCAATCACACAGCTGGGAAGCGGCCAAGTCCAGTCTGGAGTGTGTGATTCCAAAGCCAGAATGTTCTTTAACACGCCATCGCAAATGTTCCATTTGGTCAACAGTGGACCGTTCATAAAATATTTTCTTCTATAGTGTCTCACAATCACCCCTAACATAAGCCAATGCATAGCATTACCAGGTGAGTGAAGCTACCATGAACAAAAATTTCGGTTGTTCACATTACACCCATTCCCTGAGAAAGGCACCACACATGACCAGGACAACAGGATTCACAGTGATCCTCCCTAGGTGAGCTAAGATATTTTGGTTTTCAAGTTGTTTCCATGTTTTAAAAGCACTACACCCAGAAAAGCAAACTACTGCTGAGTAATTTAACGTGAATTACGCAGGCTTATCAAGTGGAGTCACTCAGGCCTCACGACTTCTCTTGGGTATTCGGGTATGAAGGTCACTTTTACTCAAAAAAAAAAAAAAAAATCCTGCCAGATGAATTTACCTTTCTCTTTAAAAAATGATCTTCAGGTTCTGAGGTAGAGAAAACAGGTGAGGTTGTCCCTAACAGCCTCCAAGTAAACAGAATGAACTTGATTCTTTCCACAATCTTCCCTCCACTAAATGCAATTTATTTCTATTAACGTTCCACCAACAAAGCTACAGTACTCAGTTCTTACTGCAACAGAACAGTCACATATACCAAAATAACTTGTAGGCAGTGTTACACATTAGAAAAATATACCTATCATTTTATTATTAAACCAGAAAAACCCTGCTGACAATCAACAAAAGGTCTCCCAGCAACTGAAAAGCAGAGAAACTAAGCAAAGATTTTTTTCTTTGGAGACATGAAACTCAGTCAGCTAAGAAAGATGGATTTTGTCACTTATTATTCTCCAAAATGAAAGGTGCCACATGGAGACCATAAACGCGGTAAATTGCATCTTGGAGCAACGTTATTATGTGCCAAGTTACAAAGCCCATGAATACAAGGGGTGTATTAATGGAAAGACTGATACCATCTTACCACAGTGGCCTCTCTGTAGCTCCGGACAATGATCTGTTGAGGGTTTTCCAGGGATTTTGAATGTGCAACCTCCATACAAGCTCTCTTTTAAGGGGGCTGGCTTGGTGCTGAACAATCCCTCTTCGGAAAGAAAGCCAAAAGCCCCACACCGGCTCCTGGGTGAGAGGCTCAGCACGGTAGGTGTGGGAAGGCTCAGACTTTAGAGACAAAAAGGAGTGGCAGGTAGGCCAGGAAGAGCTGGGATTAGCCTGGGCCCACCTGCCTGGAGGAGAACCTGACCCATAAGACCAGACTTTCCGAGAATGAGTCCAAATTGGTTGAGTGGGAGCACACACTGCAAACCTGCAAGGATGAAGTCAGCTACCCCAGAGCAAGCCACACCTCAAGGTATGAAGGAAGATAACCAGAAACAGGAGCTGGCACATGCCTTCCAGGGGCTGGGCAGGGTTTGACTCTCAGAGGTGAGGGTTGGCAGCCAGCCCCAAACCCCCATTTTATCTTCTTCCTGAAACAGCTCCAGGAACCTTCCTTAGTCTCAGACACAGTGGGACACAGTGGTACAAAGCCAGCCACAAGAAATTTCCCACCTTCCCTTCCTCGGTGGAGGGGGCAACCCTTAAAGAAAAATGTATCCTGTCGCCACCCTTAGGCCCATCCACGAACCCCCGTAACTCTGCTGGGGCCACTTCAAAAGAAGTCAGACTCCAGGGGCACTCTTGGGACCCCTTAGATACATGGAACCTTCACACCTTACGCTGGCTATGGTATGACCATGGACTCCTGCCTCCAAACCCTGGGGACCCTCGCCCAACCCTTAAAGCCCCTCAGAACCACCTCGCAGACTCAGCTACAGACCCTCGGCCACCCGAACCCATCTTGGAACCCTCAATCCTCTCCTAAGAGTCCTATTTGGCTAGTCAGTCCCCCAAAACCTACTCTGATCCCCTATAGCTGCCTCAGTCCCCCTGGATGCCCCCAACCTTTTCTCTCAAAGGAAACCCCCCAACCTCTACCAAATCTAGCTATTGGTTCCCCTCAGTCACCCCCAATCCTCGCCTCCGACTCAGCCCCTATTACTCTCCCCTCTCCTCCTGCCAAACCAATCTCAGATCCCCCCAATTCCGTCCTCTCCCGCCTAGACCCAACAATAGCACTCTAGTCCCCAAATTCCCATTCCAGGCTCCTTAATCTCCATTTCAGACCCAGCCTTAAGTCCTCAGCCCCGCAAAACCTTGTCTCAGGACCCCCAATCGGCTCCCCAGGCCCCTTCTCAGGACGCTTTTTCCCGCCTCCGCCCTAGTCTCAGTCCCCTCAGTCCCTCAAACCCCCTCTCAGGCCCCCTATTCCTGCCTAAGCACCAGTTGCGGTTCCCTGGCTCCCGAACCCCTCCCCAAGCGCCCCCATTTCTAACCCACTCCCTCAACACGACCGGAGGCGCCGCGGTCGCCTCCGCCTCCGGCCACCGCTCGAGGAGCGAACCCCGCTCGAGGCCCCACAGCCACCGCCTTAAGCTCAGCACGGCTCACCTCCTCCATCTTCTGCACCATCTCCGTCAGCTGGCCCTCGTCCTCCAGCAGCTCGTTGAGCTGCACCAGCGACAGCCCGGCAAACCGGGCTTCGCTCCCAGCGCCCGCCATCCCCGCGTCTCGGCCGTCGCCGCCACCGCTCCGGTCACCAGGCTCCGCCGACCGGAAGCGCCGCCCTCAAGGGCCGCCCCCCGCGGGGGGGCACGTGACGCCAGCCCTGGGTCGTGACGTCATCATTGGGCGGGCGGACGTGACGTGTGTCGCGGCTCGCGTGAAGTGGAATGTATCAGGGACAGTCGGAACTTCTAAAGGGAGAGGAAGGGCCCTATGATTGCGCTGTGACGCGTGAGCGCATTAATGACGTCACTGCGACTCAGGAGAGTGCGCCATGAGGTCATAAGAGCCTTTTTCCTCCAGGAAGAGAGATACTGTGATCCAGGGAAAACATGCAGTGGGAAGGAAGTTGCTGCAGCCTGTGAGCCCAGCCCGATGCAGGGAACCCAAAAGACGGAGACTTCTTGGGGAAACAACTTTAGGTGCCATTGGTTCCTTGGAATTGTGGAGCTGCCACGTCATTCATTTAACAAATATGTTTCCAGACCTACTCTGTACTGAGCATTGAGTATACAGTTCTGAATAAAGCAAAATGGACCCCTGCTTAAATGGAACTAACAGAATGAAAGAGGACGCAAACAAAACAAATAAGTAAAATAATTAGGAGATCACAAATAAGGGAATGTACACTGAAATAAGAGAATAAGAAGACCTTTACGGTAGTAAGAGATGGCACTTGCAGAGAAGGTGGCGTCTAAGGAAATGTGAAGGATGAGAAGGAAGGATGAGAAGGGAGGATTCCTGTAGGAAGCTCAAGGCAGCAAAACCAGCACGTGCAAAGGCCCTGAGACAGGACTAGCTTGGTGCATTCAGGAATGGACAGAAGGCCAGTAAGGCTGGAGCATGTCAGCAAGGACCCATTGAGTGGCCCTTTGCATCACCTCAGAGGAAGGTGCCCAGACATCCAGGTGGGCCAACCTGTGCTCTTTCAGAAACAACACGATTTAGGGTGCAGTCGCTCTCAGTCTCCCAGTTATCCAGCAGCCTCTTAAGATCCAGGAGCCTGGGAACTCATTATCCTACTTTGGAATCTGTCACAGTTCTAACTGGAAGAAACCTAAGGCTGAAGTCAACCATGACAGCCCCTAATTTTACACATAAGAAACTGAAGCCCTGGGAGGGAGAAGTTTTTTGGGCTTTTGCTTTGTTTCTGAAAATCAAGTAATTGGCAGGTCTCCTGGCTCCCAGTCTGGCATCCACCACGCTGGCATCATAACACACTGACCTCGTCGCATAACTCAGCCCTAAACACAGTCGAGGCATTCAGCAAATGCTTATCGGCAGACTTAGGAGCTTTGTGTATGAAGCTGATGCTTCTGCAACTCCATGGGTAAAACATAAGGTCTAGTGTTCTCCATCCATACGTTAGTTAGGCTGGGCTCTGCCGACCTCTTC
The DNA here is from genome assembly GCF_002776525.5 of Piliocolobus tephrosceles. Classification (NCBI taxonomy): domain Eukaryota; kingdom Metazoa; phylum Chordata; class Mammalia; order Primates; family Cercopithecidae; genus Piliocolobus; species Piliocolobus tephrosceles. The sequence continues at coordinate 120,685,990 of NC_045443.1, forward strand.
TCTCCTTCCAGCCCGTTGTACTAAGGGCTCATGTTTGCAGAAAAATGATTAAAGTTAAGGGAACTATTGCTTTTTTAAATTTTTTTATTTTTTGAGACAGAGTCTTGCTCTGTCGTCCAGGCTGGAGTACAGTGGTGTGCTCTTGGCTCACCTCAATCTCCGCCTCCTGGGTTCAAGTGATTCTCCTGCCTCAGCCTTCCGAGTAGCTGGGACTACGGGCTTGCACCACCATGCCCAGCTAATTTTTGTGTTTTTAGTCGAAATAGGGTTTCACCATGTTGGCCAGGTTGGTCTTGAACTCCTGACCTCAAGTGATCCGCCCACCTCGGCCTCCCAAAATGCTGGGATTACAGACCTGAGCCACTGGACCTGGCCAAAAGAACTGTTTCATATGATCTGTAAGCTAAAGGTTTTTGTTTGTTTTAGTTTGGTTTTGGGTTTGGTTTTGGTTTGGTTTTTGTTTTTTTTGTTTTTTTGTTTTTTTTGAGACGGAGTCTTGCTCTGTCGCCCGGGCTAGAGTGCAGTGGCCGGATCTCAGCTCACTGCACGCTCCGCCTCCCGGGTTTACGCCATTCTCCTGCCTCAGCCTCCCGAGTAGCTGGGACTACAGGCGCCAGCCACCTCACCCGGCTAGCTTTTTGTATTTTTTAGTAGAAACGGGGTTTCACCGTGTTAGCCAGGATGGTCTCAAACTCCTGACCTCGTGATCCGCCCGTCTTGGCCTCCCAAAGTGCTGGGATTACAGGCTTGAGCCACCGCGCCCGGCCTGGTTTGGTTTTTTTGAGACGGAGTCTTGCTCTGTCGCCCAGGCTGAAGTGCAGTGGCGAGATCTCAGCTCACTGCAAGCTCTGCCTCCTGGGTTCACACCGTAATCCTGCCTCAGCCTCCTGAGTAGCTGGGACTACAGGCACCCGCCACCCCACCCAGCTAATTTTTTGTACTTTTAGTAGAGACGGGGTTTCACCATGTTAGCCAGGATAGTCTCAATTTTCTGACCTTGTGATCCGCCCTCCCAAAAGTGCTGGGATTACAGGCATGAGCCACCGCGCCCATTCAAGCTAAAGGTTTTATTGAGCTCAAAAGGACACTCAGTAGTTTTCTTCCTTCTAACTTGTTATACTTGGTGAAGAAAGATGGCTCTGAGGAGGAAAGGACAGAAGTGGGAAGGAGATGTAGGAAGCTGGTGTTTCTTTTTTCCTTTTCCTCCAGCAGAAGCACAGACCTGTCAAATTGAGAATAGTAGCTCTATTTCCAGTAAATCCTCTCTACGAGGTTTAAGATGTCCAGGAATTTCTCATAGTCCCCACAGAAGGTAAGAATAAGGTTAGGGGTCAGAGCTCTCCAGAATCTAGAGGGATGATGTGATTTAACCAAGAACATACCCCAGGAACAAAACTGGCTTCAGAATGCCATACCTGTATACAGTGACCTCTAAAGGCACTAAGTTTAAACAAGGCTCACTTGCCTCCCTTGCCCAGTCCTTTTATAACTCTTCTCCATTGGAGTCATACACCACTTCTCTATTGGAGTCATATACCACTTCCTTTGTTAAATAGAGCAAACCACAAAATCATCTTGTTTTCTGCTGCTCTAAAAACTTCTTGTCACTTTTTTTTTTCTGAGACGGAGTCTCGCTCTGTCGCCCAGGCTGGAGTGCAGTGGCCAGATCTCAGCTCACTGCAAGCTCCGCCTCCCGGGTTCGCACCATTCTCCTTCCTCAGCCTCCCGAGTAGCTGGGACTACAGGCGCCCACCACCTCGCCCGGCAAATTTTTTGTATTTTTAGTAGAGACGGGGTTTCACCGTGTTAGCCAGGATGGTCTCGATCTCCTGACCTCGTGATCCGCCCGTCTCGGTCTCCCAAAGTGCTGGGATTACAGGCTTGAGCCACCGCGCCCGGCCTCCTTGTCACTCTTAAAAGGGGTTGAGAGAAGAAAAGAAAATGTCAAAGCTTCCTCACGTCAGTGTTAAACCTGTCAATTTAGTGCATGGGTGGATTTGCATGTCTTTTTCCTCTTTTTGGTTGGCCGATATTTGGGTTTCTTTATGCACCTACATCTGCCTGTAATGCTTGTGGGTTAACTAAGATTTTGCTCTGATGAATCAAGGGCAATGTATGCATGTGCCAGAACTTCACTCTCAATGGGAGCATTGTTGCCGTCTGAGCAATGAATCTCCTATTGCACAATATTGGGAATTGTTTGGCAAGCATACTTAAAACACACACACACACAACCTTCGCATAGCTGAACCTGAAAATCTTCTAGCCTTGGGATTAGAATTCTTTCTCTCCCATGGGCATTGGTAGATTTATCCAGAAATAATTTCCAGTTTGAGAGGCTGGGAGAAAACATTAAAAAGATGGTGTCCATAGCATAGCACACATAGCTACAAAACTATGCATGCGCACTAGAGGAATTATTCCCCCAGGTGTCAGGTGGAACGGCCATGCCTCTGTGGGGACTCACAGCCTGATGTCAACACCACCTCACTGTCATGTACTAATACCTACATGTCCAAAATGATCTACAAACTAGTCATCCAGAAAAAAGAAGTATTAGATACAGTCTCTGCTTTGGAGAGCAAGAGAAGATATACAAATATAGAATAGTATTTTTAAAATTATATTTAGGGTTGATGTTATTTTGATGTGTTACAAAGGTAGGGGGCCAGGCCCGGTGTCTCAGACCTGTAATCCCAGCACTTTGGGAGGCCAAGGTGGGCGAATTGCTTGAGATCAGGAGTTCAAGACCAGCCTGGCCAACATAACGAAACCCCATCTCTACCAAAAATACAAGAATTAGCCGGGTGTGGTGGCGTACGCCTGTAGTCCCAGCTACTTGGGAGGCTGAGGCAGGAGAGTCACTTTGACCTGGAAGACAGAGGTCTATAGAATGGTCACAGGAAGGGAGGGCAAATAAATGACCATTATTATGAGAACTTAAATGTCCAACAGTATGGGAAAGGTTAAGTAAATTGTAGTAAATCTGATCAGTGGTATATGTTCAGCCATTAAAATAAGATGCACAAAGACCATGAAGCTATGTGGAAAAAACAACGTGAGTTAAGGTACAAAGGCAAAATTTAAATGTGGGCTGGGCATGGTGGCTCACACCTATAATTCCGGCACTTTGGAAGCCTGGGGTGGGAGGGTCCCTTGAGTCCAGGAGTTCAAGGCCATCCTGGGCAATAGAGGGAGACTCTGTCTCTACAAAAATAAAATTAAAAAAAAAAAAATAGCCCAGCCTGGTGATGCATGCCTGTGGTCACAGCTACTTGGGAGGCTGAGGTAGGAGGATTGCTTAGGCCCAGGAGGTGGAGGTGGCAATGAGCTGTGGTCGCACCACTGCACTCCAGCCTGGGCAAGAGATTAAGACCCTGTCTCTTTCTCTCTCTCATTCTCTCTCTCTCTCTCTCTCTGTGTGTGTGTCTGTGTATATATATATATATCACATATATAATGTGTATAGAGAATGTGATTATCATGAACAAGCTATATTTCTATAGGACCAAGACTCGAGGGTAACAAAGTGTTTAAGTTGTTAGTGGAGAAGTTAGTAACTTTCTTCTTTTAAGGTTACAACAATGCTTGTGGATTGAAGTGTTTTTTTTTTTTTTTCCTTTTGAGACAGAGTTCACTCTGCCGCCCAGGCTGGAGTGTAGTGGCATGATCTCAGCTCACTGCAAGCTCCGCCTCCCAGGATCAAGTGATTCTCATGCCTCAACTCCCAAGTAGCTGGAATTACAGGCACACGCTACCATGCCCAGCTAATTTTTATATTTTTAGTAGAGACAGGGTTTCAACATGTTGGCCAGGCTGGTTTCGAACTCCTGACCTCAGGTGATCCACCTGCCTCAGCCTCTCAAAGTGCTGAGATTACAGGAGTAAGCCATCACACCCAGCCAAGTTTTTTTTTTTAACTAAAAGGAAGAACACCAGTATAACTAATGTAAATGTAGCTATTCACAACCTCAAGAAAAAAAAAAAAGATTTTATTAAATATCACTGGCAAAACCAAAATGGTTACCAACAAAAATAATAAAATCCCGCAAACCCAAACTTATGTGCTGCACCAACCCACAATAAATAAAAATGTATTGGGTAATATGCCACGAAACGGAGCAGGGATTTTCACAGCCTGATTTTCACTAAACTCCCTGCTGGAGTGTTACTGAAAATTCACTTTTCTTACTATTTACTTAAAGGAAGATGGGGGTCTTAATCTTGCTCTTTTTTTAATCTCTCAACAAAAATGCTTCTGTTTTGCATCATTATTTCATATCTTAAAAAAGGTGATTAAGCTATTTTTACCTCTTGTGTTGATCAGCCCAGCCAGGGAGAACAATTGCAAGACCACTTAACTTTTGCTTCCCTTATGAATGATTTCTCTGGTCATCCCTAGAGAGAACCCCAACTGTTTTCAAGTCCCAGAACCTTGCTTTCCTCACTAAAATAGCCTTCAGAAAGTGGCCCTGCAGCATTTTTTGCCTGATTTGCCTTGACACTGCAGATAAATCACAGAGACAACAGCCTGTTCTCTGCTTATATGCATTGTGAAAAGCCTGACAGTTTCAAGAAGATTAGGTTCATCCACCAAGAAATTAACTCAGCTCTAATATTCACTTTGAACCCTGACAATGTTGAAAACCCTTACATCTAAGTGGTGATAACACTTGAGTTGGTTTACACGTGGGTAAAACTACAGAGACAGGATTTCCAGGCATTGGGTTTGCACATTCTCTAGAGAGAAACTAGAAACTGAAACCCTCTCAAGGTGTTTTTTTTTTTTCTTTTTCTTTTCTTTTTTTTTTAAGAAACCTTTATAGGTTTTTGTTTGCTTGTTTCTTTAGTTACAAAAGTACTTTGCATCTTGAATTTCTTAACTGAGTCATGGGCTTATTATATTATTCTCTATTCCTTTTGATAAATTTGAAGTATTTATAATAAAATATACAAATTAACATCCAAATCCTTAAAAATAACATTTGTTTACTGTAAAAACTGTCTAAACAGTGAGAAGTATGTAAACTGAAAAGTTAACAACAAACCCTACTGAACCCATATCCCAGAGGGAGGTTGCCACAGTGATCAGTTCTGCTTCTCGTTCTAGAAGTTTTTTAAACATGTAGGGGCCGGGCACAGTGGCTCACGCCTGTAATCCCAGCACCTTGGGAGGCCGAGGCAGGTGGATCGCCTGAGGTCAGGAGTTTGAGACCAGCCTGGCTAACATGGCGAAACCCCATCTCTACTAAAAATACAAAAAATTAGCTGGGCGTGGTGGCGGGCACCTGTAATCCCAGCTACTCGGGAGGCTGAGGCAGGAGAATCACTTGAACCAGAGAGGCGGAAGTTGCAGTGAACGGAGGTTGCAGTGAGTTGAGACCACGCCATTGCACTCCAGCCTGGGTGACAAGAGCAAAACTCCACCTCAAAAAAGAAAAACATGTACATAAGTTAACTTTTCATTTAATAGAAGTGGGATCTTACTACTGTACAAATGGCATTTCAGTACTGTAGTTTCAGCTATACCACATTCTTTTTAACTGCTGTATAGTATTCCAGAGTGCATACTGTGGCATGCATGGATGCATTTAGTTATGAGACAGGGTCTCATGTTATAGCCCAGGCTACAGTGCAGCAATGAGATCATAGCTCAGTGCAGCCTCAGACTCCTGGCCTGAAGCAATCCGCCCTACTCAGCCTCCTGAGTTGAGACTACAGGTATGTGCCACCACGCCTGACTTACTGTGACACTGAGATTTCTCTTTGTCCGTACAATATGGTGTGAAAAACATTCTTGTGTACATAATATTTGTGTATATCTTAAGACTATATGGAGGATAATTTCCTAGAAATTGAATCACTTTTTTTTTCTTTGTTTGAGACAGGGTCTTTCTCTGTTGCCCAACCTGGAGTGCAGTGGCACAATCTTGGCTCACTGTGACCTCCAGCTCCTGGGCTCAAGTGATCCTCCCACCTCAGCCTCTTGAGTAGCTGGGACCACAGGCACACACCACTATGCCCTGCTATATTTTTTAAATTTCTTTTTGAAAGACAGGGTCTTGCTATGTTGCCCAGGCTGGTCTGGAACTCCTAGACTCAAGTGATCCTCCTGCCTCAGCCTCCCAAAGTGCTGGGATTACAGGCATGAGCCACCATGCCAGGACTTCTTTTTAATTTTAAAAAATTAAAAAGATCCTTGGCTGGGCACGGTGGCTCACGCCTGTAATCCCATCAGTTTGGGAGGCTGAGGTGAGTGGATCTCTTGAGGTCAGGAGTTCCAGACCAGCCTGGGCAACATAGCGAGGCCCTGTCTTTCAAAAAGAAAAAAAAAATAGCAGTCAAGCCAACATAGTGAAACCCCATCTCTACTAAAAATATAAAAATTAGCTAGGCATAGTGGTGTGCACCTGTGATCCCAGCTACTCGGGAGGCTGAGGCACAAGAATCTTTTGAACTCGGGAGGTGGATCTCGGCTGCAGTGGTGTGATCTCAGCACTTTGGGAGGCCAAGATGGGAGGATCTCTTAAGCCCAGGGTTTAAGACCAGCTTGGGCAACATGGAAAAACCCTATCTCTACTAAAAATACAAAAATTAGCTGGACGTGGTGGTGCATGCCTGTAATCCCAGCACTTGGGAGACTAGATGGGAGGATCACCTGAGCCCAGGAAGTCGAGGCTCCAGTGATCATGCTACTGTACTCCAGCCTGGGCAACAAAATGAGACCCTGTCTCAAAAAAAAAAATTACCTGAGTATGGTGGCACATGCCTGTAGTCTCGCTGCTTAGGAGGCTGAGTCAGGAGGATTGCTTGAGCCCAGGATTTGGAGGCTGCAGTGAGCTATGATTGTGCTGCTGCTTTCCAGCCTGGGTGACAGAGTGAGACCCTGTCTCAAAATAATAATAAAATGGCATAAAATAAAATTCAAACAGTAGATAAGGGGGTCAAACAAAAACCATTAACAACTTGTGTTTCCTTCCAGAAGTTTTTTCAATGCTTGTTCAAGCAACTATATTCATATCCACACTCCTACCCACTTACTTTTTTTTTTAAGCAAGAGAGATCACACTCTACTTATATGGAACATGTCACTTTGCAATCATATAGCTAAGGACAAACCAATATGACTCTTTAGCGACATTAGCTGACCCACAGCTGGTTCCAAAATCTCTTGAAACCTATTCAACAGGTATTGCCTGAATTTACCTTTCCCCAGCAGTGCTGAAAATAATGTTGGTGGTTTTTTTTCCTTTGAATTCTGTGCAGGGTGTTTTCTTCTTCTTCTTCTTCTTCTTTTTTTTTTTTTTTTTTTTTGCAAGTGAAGATTCTTCTTGGCAGAAGGTGTTAATCCAGGCACTAAATCTGGAACATTCTAATCACTGTGAAATTTTGCATGTTTCCTCTTAGGCAGAAAATGTGTGAAGATACCAGTTTATTCTGCTCTTACCTTGCAGTCCTTCTCGAGGTAATTCTGCATATGCTAATGATCTTACATCAGCTCACACCTCAGTCTCCCCGACCTCTTCACCTCCTGGACTTGTTGCCCCCAATGTCAGTGCTACCAAAACCCACCTAGTTTATGTTCTTCTTTCAAGAGGGGGTGCCTTATCTGATGCACTCAAAATCTACTCCCTCCTCCCAAGCCTTTCTATTTCTATAACTGCATAATGTTTAATTGTACAGGGAAGCTATGAATCCTTCTGTATTCACTTCCTATGCTGTGACAACCACTAACTTAGTGGCTTAAGCAACACACATTTCTTCTCTTACAGTTCTGCAGGTCAGATGTCCAAAATCACAAAGTCCTAAAGTCAAGGTGTTGGCAGCCCTGGTTCTTTCTGCAAACTCAGAGGGGGAGAATCTCGGCTTCCTTGCTTTTCTCCCAGCTTCTAGAGGCCTCGGCAATCTCTACCTGTTTTCAGATCACCTCTTCTGACCCTAATGCTCCTGCCTCCCTCTTAGGAAGCCTTTTGTGATGACATTGGATTCACCTGGCTAGCCCAGGCGCTGCTCCCCACCACAGGGCTCTTCGCTTAATCAGACCTGCAAAGACCTTGTACCACACAAAACAGCGCTGGCAGGGCATGAGGATGTGGGTGTAATTGGGGAATTATTATTTAGTCTTCCACGCCATCCTCCTTTACAAATAAATAAATTAGGACAAAGAAACTAAGTTCTCCTTGGCCACCTAACTATTCATCCTTTCTCCCCAGGGGCGACCACTGTTCACACTCCTTGGTGTGAATTTTTCCAGACCATTTTTATTCTTTAACATATACACATATGAATGCACAACAGCTTTATTTAGTGTTGTTTGGGGTAGTATTTTTGTTAAAAAATATGGCATCCTATTCTGCAACATGCTTCGTCTCTGTTTTGAAATCCATCTCTATTAATACACATAAAACTAATTCAGTTACCACTTTTAAAAAATTACTTCTTATTGTGGTACAGTATACATAAAATTTACCATTCTAACCATTATTATTTATTTATTTTTGAGACAGAGTCTTGCTCTATCACCAAGGCTGGAGTGCAGTGGCAGATCTTGGCTCACTGCAACCTCCACCTCCTGGGTTCAAGCAATTCTTCTGCCTCAGCCTCCCAAATAGCTGGGATTACAGGTACACACCACCACACCCAGCTAATTTTTGTATTTTTAGTAGAGATGGGGTTTCACCGTGTTGGCCAGGATGGTCTCGAACTCCTGACCTCAAGTGATCCGCCTGCCTCGGCCTCCCGAAGTGCTGGGATTACAGGCATGAGCCACCACACCCGACCCCTACTGTTGTGTGTGTGTGTGGTTTTTTTTTTTTTTTTTGAGATGGAGTTTCACTCTTGTTGCCCAGGCTAGAGTGTAGTGTGACTCGATCTCAGCTCACTGCAACTTCCACCTCCCAAGTTCAAATGATTCTCCTGCCTCTGCCTCCCAAGTAGCTGGGATTACAGGCATGTGCCACCACACCCGGCTAATTTTTTTTCTTTTTTTCCCTAGAGACAGAGTCTTGCTCTGTTGCCCAGGCTGCAGTGGCGCAATCTCGGCTCACCGCAACCTCCGCCTCCTGGGTTCAAGCAATTCTCCTGCCTCAGCCTCCCGGGTAACTGGGACTCCAGGCGCACTCTGCCACACCCAGCTAATTTATTTTGTATTTTAGTAAAGACAGGGTTTCACTGTGTTGCCCAGACTGGTCTTAAACTCCTGAGCTCCAGCAGTCTGCCCTCCTCAGCCTCCCAAAGTGCTAGGATTGCAGGTGTGAGCCACTGCGCCAGGCCTAATTTTGTATTTTTAGTAGAGACAGGGTTTCACCATGTTGGCCAGGCTGGTCTCAAACTCCTGACCTCAGGTGATCCACCCACCTTGGCCTCCCAAAGTGCTGGAATTTAGACGTGAGCCACCGCGCCCGGCCTCTGCTGTATTTTTAAAGTGTCCACGAGGGGCTGGGTGTGGTGGCTCAGGTTTGGGAGGCCGAGGCGGGCAGATCACAAGGTCAGGAATTCAAGACCAGCCTGGTCAACACAATGAAACCTCGTCTATACTAAAAACACAAAGAGTAAGCCATGGAATATTATGCAGCCATAAAAAAGGATGAGTTCATGTCCCTTACAGGGACATGGATGCAGCTGGAAACCATCATTCTCAGCAAACTAACACAAGAACAGAAAACCAAACACCACATGTTCTCACTCACAAGTGGGAGTTGAACAATGAGAACACAAGGACACCAAGAGGGGAACATCACACACCAGGACCTGTCAGGGGGTTGGGGGTTAAGGGAGTGACAGCATTAGGAGAAATACCTCATGTAGATGATGGGTTGATCGGTGCAGCAAACCACCATGGCACATGTATACCTATGTAACAAACCTGCATGTTCTGCACATGTACCCCAGAACTTAAATATAAAATAAATATCTATATATACACGAAAATTAGCTGGGCATGGTGGCAGACACCTGAAATCCCAGCTACTCGGGGGGCTGAGGCAGGAGAATTGCTTAAACCCGGGAGGCAGAGGTTGCAGTGAGCTGAGTTCATGCCACTGCACTCCAGTCTCAGTGACAGAGCGAGACTCTGTCTCAAAAAAATAAATAAAGTGCCCACAAGGACTTGTGCATATCCTCTAAGGTGCCTTCTCAACTTCCTTATCTATAAAATGGGGATTAATAATATGTATGTCTACAGTGTTTTGAGGATCACATAAAGTGATACAGCATTTTTCACTATTAAAGAATACATACTTGGGGCCGGGTGTGGTGGCTCACACCTGTAATCCTAGCACTTTGGGAGGTCAAGGCAGGAGGATCACAAGGTCACGAGATCGAGACCATCCTGGCTAACACGGTGAAACCCCGTCTCTACTAAAAATATTTTAAAAATTAGCCAGGCGTGGTGGCGGGTGCCTGTAATCCCAGCTACTCTGGAGGCTGAGGCAGGAGAATGGCATGAACCCGGGAGGTGGAGCTTGCAGTGAGCCGAGATCGTGCCACTGCACTCCAGCCTGGGCAACAGAGTGAGACTCTGTCTAAAAAAAAAATACATACTCTAAGAAATACTGTGTCAGCTTCATGCCATCGTTTAAGCCTCCCTCTTTCAAAAAAATCTCACCTGCATGCTTTCATTTATTCATCTTTTCATAAATTTATTGAGCATCTGCTATAACCTAGTCACTGTTCTAAACACTGAGAATACAGCAGTGAACCAAACAAGCAACACCTTCGCCCCCGTGAAGTTTACATTCCAATAAAGAGAAAATAGATGCCAATCACATAAAGTAGCTATATAACTAGGATAATTTCAGGTAATAATACAATCAGATCATATACAGCCTTTTTTACTATAGTGACACAATTGGATTTTATTATGAGAACAGTAGGAAACAACGGAGAGGGGTTTTTTGGGGTTTTTTGTTTGTTTTGTTTTTTTGAGACGCAGTTTCACTCCCAAGCTGGAGTGCAGTGGCGCAACCTCGGCTCACAGCAACCTCTGCCTCTTGGGTTCAAGCGATTTTCCCGCCTCAGTCTCTTGAGCAGCTGGGATTACAGGTGCCCGCCACCACACCCGGCCAATTTTTGTATTTTTAGTACAGACTGGGTTTCGCCATGTTGGCCAGGCTGACCTCAGGTGATCCGCCTGCCTCGGCCTCCCAAGTGCTGGGATTACAGGCGTGAGTCACCACACCTGGCCAATGGAGAGTTTTTTTTGTTTTGGTTTTTTTGTTTTGAGACGGAGTCTGGCTCTGTGCCCAGGCTGGAGTGTGGTGGCACCATCTTGGCTCACTGCAAGCTCCGCCTCCCAGGTTCACGCCATTCTCCTGCCTCAGCCTCCCAAGTAGCTGGGACTACAGGCGCCCGCCACCTCGCCCAGATACTTTTTTTTTTGGGGGGGGGACGGAGTCTCATACTGTTGCCCAAGCTGGAGTCAGTGAAGCAATCTCCACTCACTGCAACCTCCACCTCCTGCGTTCAAGCGATTCTCCTGCCTCAGCCTCCCGAGTAGCTGGGATTAGAGGCATGAGCCACCACGCCCGGCTAATTTTTTGTATTTTTAGTAGAGACAGGGTTTCACCATGTTGGCCAGGTTGGTCTTGAACTCCTGACCTCGTGATCCGCCTGCCTCGGCCTCCCAAAGTGCTGGGATTATGGTTGTGAACCCCTGCGCCCAACCTGTATTTTTTTTTTTTTTTTTGTAGAGATGGGGGTTCACCATTTTGGCCAGGATGGTTTCAATCTCTTGACTTTATGGTCCGCCCGCCTCGGCCTCCCAAAGTGCTGGGATTACAGGCGTGAGCCACTGCGCCCGGCCCAATGAAGAGTTTTAAGCAGGGAAATGACAATTCACAATTTCTGGTCCCTCTATATCTCAATAAAGCCTTTTTTTTTTTAAGGCTCCTTTGGCTGTTCGTGGGGAAGGGGTCGTGGAAGGCCAGCGTTGCTTGTGCTAACGGTGCCACTCCCCCGCCACTGGGCCATCATTTGCTATCTATCGACATCTGTTTGTTTGCATTATTTTTTATAAGCTGCCTGAAACCTTTGCCACCTGCATTTGACCTGTCTCTGCCAATTAGCTGTAAACTCGAGGGTCAGGAAAACCAGAGTCTTCTCTACAGAATCTGAGAGCACAATTTGTGTAAATACGAACATTTTTTTTTTCCCCCTGAGACAGGGTCTCACGCTGTTGCACAGGCTGGAGTGTAGTGGTGAGATCACAGCTCACTGCAGCCTCAACTTCCTGGGCCGAAGCGACTCTCCCACCTCAGCATCCCAATTAGCTGAAACCACAGGAACGTGCCACCGACACCTGGCTCATATTGAAAAAAATTTTTTGCCGGGCTCGGTGGCTCAAGCCTGTAATCCCAGCACTTTGGGAGGCCGAGACGGGCGGATCACGAGGTCAGGAGATCGAGACCATCCTGGCTAACATAGTGAAACCCCGTCTCTACTAAAAAATACAAAAAACTAGCCGGGCGAGGTGGCGGGCGCCTGTAGGCCCAGCTACTCGGGAGGCTGAGGCAGGAGAATGGTGTGAACCCGGGAGGTGGAGCTTGCAGTGAGCTGAGATCCGGCCACTGCACTCCAGCCCGGGCGACAGAGTGAGACTCTGTCTTAAAAAAAAAAAAAAAAAAAAAAATTTTTGTAGAAATGAGGTCTTGTTATGTTGCCCAGGCTTACAGAAGGAACTTGGTTCATGGTGGTAGGTGATGATGTACAGTCTTTTTCTTTTTTCAGAGACAGGGTCTGGCTCTGTTGCCCAGGCTGTAGAGCAGCGGCACTGTCATAGCTCACTATAACCTCAAGCGATCCTCCTACCTCGCCTTGGTCTCCCAAAGTGCTGAGATTACAGGTGTGAGTCACTGCGCCTGGCCTGATATGCAGTTTTAACAAGAAGAAACTACCTAGGGCTGGGTGTGGTGGCTCACACCTGCAATCCCAGCACTTTGGGAGGCCAAGGTAGGCAGATCGCTTTGAGCTGTAAACACTGAGAATACAGCAGTGAACCAAACAGAAAACACCTTTGCACCCATGAAGTTTATATTCATTCCTCTGAAGAGCAAATAGATGCCAGTCAAGTAAATGAGTTATATAACCAAGATAATTTCAGGTAATAAAACCAGATCATATACAGCTGTTTTCATTATAGTGACACAGTTGGATTTTATTACGAGAATAAAATCCAATTGTTTCAGCCTGGGCAACGTGATGGGACTCTGTCTCTACTACAAATACAAAAAAATCAGCCAGGCATGGTGGCTTGCGCCTGTAATCCCAGCTACTCAGGAGGCTAAGATGGGAGGATCACTTGAGCCTGGGAAGCAGAGTGCGCAGTGAGACAAGATTGCACCACTGCACTCCAGCCTGGGTGACAGAGCAAGACCCTGTCTCAAAAAAAAGAGACAACGACCTAGTCCAAATAACTCGGGTTGCGGTCATTAAGAGGAGGAGCAAACGACAGGACTTTGCTTCTGGGACCTCAATTTTCCCATCTGAAAAATGGGACTAATTCCTATCTCCACTCCACTACAAAAACAAGGCTTTATATTGACAGAAAAACATGCATGTGGCAGATCATGCCGCCTTGATCAGCCAGGCCTTGGCAGCCAGTTAGTGGTGTGTGGTTACCCTGAAGCCTGGTTGAGGTTCAACAGATAAAAGGAAAACACCAGGCGCCCTTTCTAACCCTCTTCTCTCCTACCCTCTCAGTTGGAAGGGTATTTGGATTGTTTTTCTGAATTTGAAATGTTTCCTTTTGTTCCAGGAGAGAAACACTGCTAACCAGGTTGACATGTACCTCTTCCCTGAGGGGCACATTTTGGAAGCTGTCTGAGGTCTCAGGCTTGTCTCCGCTGAGTAGCTGGGCAACATTCCTCCCCTGGCCTATTTTAAACCACGCAGATAACTAGGGAGGTGGGGGCAAGACAACAAAGGCCGAACAGTGGGTGAAGGACATCTGGCAGGAAGGGCTGGCAGCAGGCAGACGGGCTTTCAATGGCATGGATGGGCTCCCACTGTGTAGAGCCTGGGAGGGCAAGGAAGGGGCTCTTGGGCCCTGGCAGCCCCCATGCGAGGGGAAGAGAGGCGGCAGGCATGTTGATCAAGGCATCTCTCCCCACTTATTCATTCATTCATTCAGCAAATAGTGGCCTCTTCAAACCTGCAGGTTGTGTTTCGTCGGCTCTGGACCATTCTCGGTCGTTAGCGATTCAGAGAGTTCTATACCACGCTCTCTTGCCTGTCTGCAACTCCAAACAAACATATTACAACATTTCTCAAAGAACCTTCCAACTCTCCTCTTCTCCCTTTGGTATTTTCTATCTTTTTGTCTCTCTGTGTTACATTCTGGATTAACTTCTGGTTTTTTTTTTTTTGTTGTTGTTGTTTTTTTTTTGAGAGGGCGTCTCGCTCTGTCCCCCAGGCTGGAGTGCAGTGGCGCGATCCCGGCTCACTGCAACCGTTACCTCCCAGATTCAAACAATTCTCCTGCCTCAGCCTCTGAGTAGCTGGGGCCACAGGCATACACCACCACGCCTGGCTAATTTTTGTTGTTGTATTTTAGTAGAGACGGGGTTTCACCATGTTGGCCAGGCTTGTCTCGAACTCCTGGGTTCAAGTGATTGGCCCTCCTCGGCCTCCCAAAGTGGTGGGATTAGAGGCGTGAGCCACTGCCCAGCCATAACTTCTGATATCTCACTAATTCTTCCACCATGAACAATCTTCTGTCACATACAATAATTGAGTTTAGTCCTTATTTATTTTTTAAGTTTCTAAAAGTTCTATTTTATTCTTTTTTAAATATGTTATGGCCAGGCGCAGTGGCTCACACTTGTAATCCCAGCACTTTGGGAGGCCGAGGAGGGCCAATTGCTTGAGCCCAGGAGTTCGAGACAAGCCTGGCCAATATGATGAAACCCCGTCTCTACTAAAATACAAAAAAAATTAACGAGGCATGGTGGTGCGTGCCTGTAATCCCAGCAACTCAGGAGGCTGAGGCAGGAGAGTCACTTGAATCCAGGAGGCGGAGTTTGCAGTGAGCCACTGCACTCCAGCCTGGGGGGCAAAACGAGACTCCCTCTCAAAAAAATAAAAGAAATCGGTTATGTTATTTTTTATAGCCTTATATTCCCTGTAAATGTTTTCAAGCTTGATGATTTTGTTGTTGTTGTTTGTTCTAGAGACAGAGCCTCTCTCTGTCACCAGGCTGGAGTGCAGTGGTACAATCATAGCCACTGTACCCTGGAAATCTTGGGCTCAAGGGATCCTCCTGCCACAGCCTCCCGAGTAACTGGGACTGCAGGTATATGCCACCATGCCCAGTTAATTTTTAAAAAATCTTTTGTAGTATGGGGGTCTTGCCATGTTGCCCTGGCTGTTCTTGAACTCCTGGCCTCAAGCAATCCTTCTGCCTTGGCCTCCTAAAGCACTGGGATTACAGGCATGGACCTCTGCACCCAGCCCTGGTGATTACTTTTTTAAATGGTTGAGCATAACTGTTTTAGAATGTGTGTTGGATAATGTCAGCGTCTGAGGTCTGTGTGAGTCTGTTTCTGCTGCCTGTTTCTTCTGGTTCCTGTTCACATGGCCTTGTTTCCCTGTGGACCATGTGTGTTAGTTACTGCCCTGGAAAAGTTATTTGTGGGGAATCCTCTGAGGCCTAGAAGGAAGGAGCTCTCCTCTGGAGAAGGCATGTGCCTGCTTCTGCCACACTCTTGGGCACCGCCGGTCAGGGCGGCCTCAGATCGAGTTCTTGGCTTTACCTCCCTGTGCTGATGTGTATCCATGGGCAGGCAGGCCAGTGGCAACAATCTTTCAGGAATTATTTATTCTCCTTCTTCCTTTTCCTTTTTCTGGTTTGTGCAGCGTCAAGGAAAATTTCTTCTTTTTTTTTTTTTTTTTGAGACAGAGTTTCGTTCTTGTTGCCCAGGCTGGAGTGCAGTGGCACGACCTCGGCTCATTGCAACCTCTGCCTCCCAGGTTCAAGCGATTCTCCTGCCTCAGCCTCCCGAGTAGCTGGGATTACAGGCACCCACCACCACGCCCGGCTAATTTTGTATTTTTAGTAGAGACGGGGTTTCTCCATGTTGGTCAGGCTGGTCTCAAACTCCCAACCTCAGGTGATCCACCCACCTCAGCCTCCCAACATGCTGGGATTACAGGTGTGAGCCACCGCGCCCGGCCTGAAGGAAAGCTTCTTTACTGTCCCCTGAGGTTGGGGTCAGCAATATCCCTCAGTGGTTATCCAAATAAATGTTTAGCAATCAGCTACCTCTGGAAATACTTGGGGAAAGGTATTTCCCAGGTATTTATTTTCATGAATGCTTTCACCTTTATTTCTCTCAGTATATTCATGATATTGATATTTTGTACATAACAAGGTTAAGTGACTTGTGTATGTTCTATGTAAAACAGAGGCAGAACCAAGGCTAAAAAAGCACCTAGGGCCAGGCGCAGTGGCTCAAGCCTGTAATCCCAGCACTTTGGGAGGCCGAGACGGGCGGATCAAGAGGTCAGAAGATCGAGACCATCCTGGCTAACACGGTGAAACCCCGTCTCTACTAAAAAAATACAAAAAACTAGCCGTGCGTGGTGGCGGGCGTCTGTAGTCCCAGCTACTCGGGAGGCTGAGGCAGGAGAATGGCATAAACCCGGGAGGCGGAGCTTGCAGTGAGCCGAGATTGTGCCACTGCACTCCAGCCTGGGCGACAGAGCCAGACACCGTCTCAAAAAAAAAAAAAAGCACCTAGTCCAGCAACCAACTTGAGACGGGTCATAGGAAGTTCACCAACACCATGAATAAGAATGACTTACTCCAGGAGGATTCAGAAAATGAAGTAATCAGAGGCTTTTTTTTTTTTTTTTTGAGACAGAGTCTTGCTCTGTCAGCCAGGCTGGTGTGCAGTGGCACGATCTCGGCTCACTGCAACCTCCGCCTCCCGGGTTCAAGCAATTCTGCCTCAGCCTCCTAAGTAGCTGGGATTACAGGTGTGTACCACCACTCACAGCTAGTTTTTGTATTTTTAGTAGAGACCAGGCTGGTCTTGAACTCTTGACCTCAGATAATCCACCCACCTTTGCCTCCCAAAGTGCTGGGATAACAGGCATGAGCCACCGCGCCTGGCCGAAGAAGGCCTTTTTTTTCCTGGGGGAAGAAAAAGAATCTGGGCTGGGTGTGGTGGCTCACGCCTGTAATCCCAGCACTTTGGGATGCTGAGGTGGGTGGATCACTTGAGGTCAGAAGTTTGAGACCAGCCTGCCCAACATAGCAACACCCTGTCTCTAAGATTAAAAAATTAAAATAAATAAAAAAATACAAAAGACTACCTGGGAAAGAGTATTAATTTGTAGTACTTACTACTTCCTGTGGTGTAAAAACTCCTACCATGGTTGATGCCAAATTACCAAGAAGCAGTCACAAAGGTGGAGTTTAGAAGACAAGAGTGGACTGGGCATGGTGGCTCCTGCCTGTAATCACAGCATTTTGGGAGGCCGAGGCAGGAGGATCATGTGAGCCCAGGAGTTTGAGATCAGCCTGGCCAACATGGTAAAACCTCATCTCTACTAAAAATACAAAAACTAGCCAGGCATGGTGGCAGGCGTCTGCAGTCCCAGCTACTCCAGAGGCTGAGGCAGGAGAATCCCTTGAACCCGGGAGGCAGAAGTTGCAGTGAGCCGAGATGGCACCACTGCAGTCCAGCCTAGGGGTCAGAGCAAGACTCTGTCTCAAAAAAAACAAAAACAAATTGACATTGGTGAACACTCCTAAGGGGCTCAGCCTTTCCCCCAGGAGTGGAGACACTTGAGTAGAGAGAGACCTGGATGAGGAGAGGGAGCTGGCCATGAGAATGTTAGGGAAGGGGGTTCCATGAGAAAGAAGGTCATTGCGGCCATGCGCAGTGGCTCACGCCTGTAATCCCAGCTTTGGAAGGCTGAGGCGGGCAGATCACCTGAGGTCAGGAGTTTGAGACCAGCCTGGCCAACATGGCAAAACCCCATCTCTACCAAAAATACAAAAATTAGCTGGGCGTGGTGGCACACACCTGTAATCCCAGCTACTCGGGAAGCTGAGGCAGGAAAATCACTTGAACCTGGGAGGTGGAGGTTGCAGTGAGCCAAGATCACGCCACTGCACTCCAGCCTGGGCGACAAGAGTGAAACTCCATCTCAAAAAAAAAAAAGAAAAGAAAAGAAAGAAAGAAGGCCATTGTGGTTGGAGTGTGGTGGGTGATGAGGAAGTGGCAGGAGACCAGGCTAGGGGTGGGAGTAGGGCCAGGCCACCAGGACCTGGGAGGTCAGCTTTACTCTTAGGGAAGAGAAAAGCTGTCAGAGGATCTGAGGCAGAGAAGTGAGAGGAACTGATCTATCGTTGTAAAGGTCTCCATGACTCCTCATGCTTCAGGTGTGGATGGTACATAGCTACTTTCTTCCAAAGGACACAGTCTGGGCCGGGCGCAGTGGCTCAGGCCTGTAATCCCAGCACTTTGGGAGGCCAAGGCAGGCGGATCACCTGAGGTCAGGAGTTTGAGACCTGCCTGGCCAACATGGTGAAACCCCGTCTCTACTAAAAATACAAAAATAGCCAGGTCTGATGGTGGATGCTTGTAGTCCCAGCTACTCGGGAGGCTGAGGCAGGAGAATCGCCAACACAATGAAACCCTGTCTTTACCAAAAATACAAAAATTAGCTGGGCATGGTGGCGCAAACCTGTAATCCTGGCTACTTGGGAGGCTGAGGCAGGAGAATTGCTTGAACCTGGGAGGTGGAGGTTGCAGTGAGCTGAGATCGTGCCACTGCACTTCAGCCTGGGCGACAGAATGGGATCCTGTCTCAAAAATAAATCATGTAATATAATGTAATGTAATGTAAATGTGGGATTGTAATGACGCAACGGATTTTTCTTGCCCCTTGCTCAGACAGAGCTGATTTACCAAGACAGAGGTATTGCCATAGAGAAGATGTTTAGTAAACACACTGCCAATCAAGCGGAAGATGGGAGTTTACTATTCAAATCAGTTTCCCCAAAAATTTGGAGACTAGGGTTTTTTAAGTATAATATGGTGGGTAGAGAGCTAAGGAACCGGGAATGCTGACTGGCTGGGTCAGGAATGAAATCACAGGAGGTTCAAGCTGTCTTCTTGTCATCCTCAGCTCCCGGGTGGGATCACAAGACCAGTTGAGCCAGTTTACCAGTCTGGGTGGCGCCAATTGGTCCATCAGAATGTAGGGTCTAAGAAACACCACGAACACCAATCTTAGGCTTGACGATAGTGATGTTATCTCTAGGAGCAACTGGGGAGGTTATGAATCTTGTGACTTCTGGCTACACAATTCCTGAACCGTAATTTCTTTTTTTTTTTAGACAGGGTCTCGCTCTGTCACCCAGGCTGGAGTGCACTGACGCAATCTCCACTCACCTCTACCTTCTGGGTTCAAGTGATTCTCATATCTCAGCCTCCCGAGTAACTGGGATTACAGGTACACACCACCACATCTGGCTAATTTTTGTATTTTTAGTAGGGACAAGATTTCACCATATTGGCCAGGCTGGTCTCAAACTCCCAACCTCAAGTGATCCACCTGCCTCAGCCTCCCAAAGTGCTGAGATTACAGGCATGAGCCACAGTGCCTGGCTCTGAGTCATGATTTCTACCCTTGTGGCTAATTTGTTAGTTTTACAAGGGCAGTTTTGATCCCCAAGCAAGGAGGGGATTGTTTTGGGAAGGGCTATTTTCATCCTTGTTTTAAGATTAAACTAAATTTCTCCCAAAGTTACTTTGGCCTATGCTCAGGAATGAACAAGGACAGCTGGAGGTTGAAGCAAGATGGAGTCAGCTATGTTAGATTTTTTTTTTTTTTTTTTTTTAACTGTCATAATTTGGTAAAGGCAGTTTCAGGATCCTGGAACAGAATAGGACGTTGGGGAAAAACTAAGGAAATTGAATAAAATATAGACTTTAGTTAATAACACTGTGTTAATATTGGTTCATCAATTGTGACAAATGCAGCACACTAACATCAGATGCTAATAGCAAGGGAAAATGACTGAGGGGTATGTGAGAATTCTCTTTACTATTTTCACAATTTTTCTGTGAAACTGTTCTAAAAAATAAAGTCGAATAAAGTCGATGTAAAAAAAAAAAAAAGGCTGCCGTGTGCAGAATGAATTAGGAGAGCCGGGCAGCCCTGCAGGTGCTAAGTTAGCTTGGATTTGGGTGGGGCGAAGGGATCGGGAAATAGACTCCAACACAGGAAGTTGAGCCAATGCTCCGACAGGTCATGGAGAAAGGGAGGAGTCAGGTATGACACTGAGATTTTTCAATTTAAGCAACCAGCATATGGTGCCATTAACTCAGACTAAAAGGAAAACAAGTTTGGGAGAAAATCTTGAGGCTTTGTTTCCACCGTGATGAGTCTGAGATGAGTCAGAAAGGAGCCATCAGGCCAGGTGTGGTGGCTCATGCCTGTAATCCCAGCACTTTGGGAAGCCAAGGCAGGTGGATCATTTGAGGTCAGGAGTTTGAGACCAGCCTGGCCAATGGGGTGAAACCCCATCTCTACTAAAAATACAAAAATTAGCTGGGCATGGTAGCACATGCCTGTAATCCCAACTACTTGCGTGACTAAGGCATGAGAATTGCTTGAACCCAGGAGGCAGAAGTTGCAGTAAGCCAAGATTGCACCACTGTACTCCGGCCTGGGCGACAGAGCAAGACCCTGTCTCAAAAAAAAAAAAAAAAAAGAAAGAAAGAAAAGAAAAGCACCTACTATGAGCAGGGAGCACACCTGCTACATGATGACACAGGTACCAGCCTTTAAGAAATTCCTAGAATGGGCCAGGTGCGGTGGCTCATGCCTATAATCCCAGCACTTTGGGAGGCTGAGGCGGGCGGATCACGAGGTCAGGAGATTGAGACCATCCTGGCTAACAGTGAAACCCTGTCTCTACTAAAAAATACAAAAAATTAGCCGGGCGTGGTGGTGGGCACCTGTAGTCCCAGCTACTTGGGAGGCTGAGGCAGGAGAATGGCCAGAACCTGGGAGGCGGAGCTTGCGGTGAGCCGAGATTGCGCCATTGCACTCCAGCCTGGGCAGAAGAGCGAGACTCTTACCTCAAAGGAAAAAAACAAGAAAAAGAAATTCCTAGAATGTTTGAAGAGCAAACAACATGATAGAAAAGCCTATACAGGCCAAATAAATGAAGATGGGGGAGACCAGCTATGGTAGTGAGAAATCAGGGGAGACTGCCTGGAGGCTGTGGTGCATGAAGGCTGTCCAATCCAGATGTCCCCAAAGCAGCCATGTTCCTGTTGAGAAGCCCGTCCTCAAACAGAGCCAGCACACATCAGTCACCACTACCATCTCATGGCCTCCAGCCAGGCTCCAGTTTGAAAAGAATCTTCCCTTTCTTTAGGCCATTGATTGTCCAGAAAAGCCAGATCATTAAGGACCAGAGGTCAGGGAATTGTATCTGGCAGCTGACCAGGCCTTGTCAACACAGGGCCTTGGGCAGGGCTTGTGTAGCTGCCCTGAATTCGTTCTTCCCAGCCAGGGCGTGCCCAGCACAGACCTGGGTCCAGGGGAGGTAAAGGGCCTCTATTGGATGTCTGTGTGGCCCTGTGCTGCTGCCCCAGGGCCCTTGCCAACCAGTGTTTTTTGCTGTATGCAGAGCAGAAAATTCCTTGAAGCATTTCTCAATGCATCCTGCACTCACAAGGTTTCTTCAGCTATAAATAACAGCAGCACATGCTGAATAAGGGTTGCAGAAGGTTCCGCAATGAGACCGTGGCTGCAGCCTCTGCAGGCAGCATTTCCTTATCTACAGAGTGGGGTGAGCCCAGGCCTGGCTGCCTGGGGTGTGGGGGGAGTCACCTCTCTTGGTCCTTATCCAGTACCTTCTCCACACTGAGCCCAGAGGATCAATCAGGTCATGCCCTGATCAGAACCCTTCAATGTCCCCGGTTTTCATTAAATAAAAGTCAACCACCTCACCATGGCCCCAGGAGCTCTTGCCTTCCTGTCCCCTCCTCCTTCCTCCCTTGGGTGCCCCCTGCTCTGTCCCCTGGCTGTGTCCTGCTTGGCAGATGTCCCGCCTCTTCCTGCCTCAAGGTCTTTGTACTTCACAATCCTTTGTGGGATCCATCTCCTCCCCTACTTATCTATTTTTTCCTTAATGAGGTGAAATTCACATAACATGCACTTAACCTTTTCTTCCTTTTTATTTTTGAGACAGTCTCACTCTGTCGCCCAGGCTGCAATGCAGTGGTACAATCACGGCTCACTCCAGCCTCAAACTCCTGGGCCCAGCAGTCATTCCCCCTCAGTCTGTGAAGTAGCTGGGACTATAAGCACGGACGACCATGCACAACTCATATTTTATTTTTTGTAGAGATGGGGTCTCCCTACATTGCCCAGGCTGGTCTTGAACTCCTGGACTCAAGTGACCCTCCCACCTCAGCCTCCTAAAGTGCTGGGATTACAGGCATGAGCCATTGCACCTGGCCACTTACCAATTTTAAAGTATACAAATGCATTGGTATCAAATGTATTCACAATATTGTGCAAACACCAGGTCTCTCCAGCTTCCAAACTTTCTCATCACCCCATAAAAACACCTTGTAGCCAGCAAGCAGTCACTCCCCATTCCTCCCTCCCCATGCCCTGGTAACCTCTAATCTGCTTTCTGTCCCTGTAGATTTGCTTATTCTGAATATATCATGTAAAAAGAATCATACGGGCCGGGCGCGGTGGCTCAAGCCTGTAATCCCAGCACTTTGGGAGGCCGAGACAGGCGGATCACGAGGTCAGGAGACCGAGACCATCCTGGCTAACACGGTGAAACCCCGTCTCTACTAAAAAATACAAAAAACTAGCCGGGCGAGGTGGCGGGCGCCTGTAGTCCCAGCTACTCAGGAAGCTGAGGCAGGAGAATGGCATAAACCCGGGAGGCGGAGCTTGCAGTGAGCTGAGATCCGGGCGCTGCACTCCAGCCTGGGCAACAGAGCGAGACTCCGTCTCAAAAAAAAAAAAAAAAAAAATCATACGATATGTGACCTTCCCTGCCTGGCATCTTTTATTTGCATAATGCTTCCAAGGACCATCTATATTGTAGCATGTACCAGTACTTCATTCCTTTCTACAGCTGAATCATACCCCATGGTATGCGCATACCACAGTTTACAGTTTATCCATTCATACATTGGATTGTTTGTACTTTTTGGCTTTATTTTATTATTTTTAGAGATGAGGTCTCACTGTCATCCAGGCTGGAGTGCAGTGGCACCATCACGGTTCATTGCAGCCTCAACCTCCTTGACCTCAAAGGATCCTCCTGCCACAGCCATGCAAGTAGCTGGGACCACCGGTATGTGCTCCACGCCCGACTAATTTTTTAATTTTTGTAGCGATGGGGTCCCACTATGTTGCCCAGGCTGTCCTCAAACTCCCGGCTTCAACCAATTCTCCCGCCTCAGCCTCCCAAAGTGCTGGGATTACAACTGTGGGCCACTGTGCCCAGGTCCATGTTCAGCTTTTTGAGGAAGTGCCAGACTGTGGTCAGGATCATTCTTTCCTCTAGATACCCAAAGCTGGTACCTCCTCGTCATTCAGGGCTCAGCTCCCATATCACCTCCCCAGACCACCGCAGCTCAAACTGTGTCCCTCTCCCAAATCAGTCTCTTGTCTGCCACCATCTTTTCACCATCTGGGGTTTATTACCCAGTAGGATGTAGGTGATCTCAGACCTATTAGTCTCCACCGTGACCCACAGCCTAGCACAGTGCCTGGTAAGCGGAGGTTCTCAATAAATGCTTGCTGAATGACTGATCTCAGGTAATAAAGGTAAAGAGCTGTAACAATGTGAGGCACTGTCACTGTCACCGTAGGTCGCTGTTAGGACCTCCCCCGGGGTGACTCACCTGTTTATTTATTTATTTATTTTATCACTCTGTCGTCCAGGCTGGAGTTCAGAGGCACAATCTCGGCTCACTGCAGCCTCTGCTTCCCGGGTTCCAATGATTCTCCCGCCTCAGCCTCCACACCCAGCTGATTTCTGTATTTTTAGTAGAGACAAGTTTTCACCATGTTGGCCAGGCTGGTCTCAAATTCCTGATCTCAAGTGATCTGCCTGCCTCAGCCTCCCAAAGTGCTAGGATTATAGGCGTGCGCCACCACGCCCGGCCAACTCACCTGTTTAAATGGTCAACCTCCTCCTCTCTGAGGAAAGAACAAAAACCAGGAAAGGGAAACCATTGGTGATGTTTCTTTCTCAGTCCTTTCCTGTTAGTGACTCAGCACAGGTACCGCCTTTACTACCCCCAGCTCCTGAGGTGCAATAGGCAGCCCTTACTGACAACTGCAAAAGGAAAAAAAAAAAAAAAATGGCTACGGTGGAAAATGATTGGGGTGGAGATTAGATAAGCATATAAACCTGCTTATCTAGTCTAGGGAAAAGGTTAGGGGCTCCGGTCAGAGTTCAGGCTGCCTGTGTTCAGTTTCCAGTGCTGTGCCACTTCATTTTTGCAGGTTACTTAACCTCATTTTTCTTTCTTGAAAAAAAAAAACGGCATTAATCATAGTAGCTGCTTCACAGATGTGTTGTGAGGATTAAAGGCGTTAAAGTCACATAAAGTGGGCCAGGCACAGTGGCTCACGCTTGTAATCCCAGTCCTTTGGGAGGCCAAGCTGGGAGGATCACTTGAGGTCAGGAGTTTGAGACCAGCCTGGGTGACATGGTGAAACCCCGTTTCTACAAAAAATACAAAAAGGCCGGGCGCGGTGGCTCAAGCCTGTAATCCCAGCACTTTGGGAGGCCGAGACAGGCGGATCACGAGGGCAGGAGATCGAGACCATTCTGGCTAACACGGTGAAACCCCGTCTCTACTAAAAATACAAAAAACTAGCCGGGCGAGATGGCGGGCGCCTGTAGTCCCAGCCACTCGGGAGGCTGAGGCAGGAGAATGGCATAAACCCGGGAGGCGGAGCTTGCAGTGAGCTGAGATCCGGCCACTGCACTCCAATCCGGGCGACAGGGCGCGGCCCCGCCTCAAAAAAAAAAAAAAAAAAAAAAATTAGCTGGGCGTGATGACTCATGCCTGTAGTCCCAGCTACTTGGGAGGGTGAGGTGGGAAGCGCACTGGAATCTGGGAAGCAGAGGCTGCAGTGAGGCAACATCGTACCGCTGCACTCCAGCCTGGGCAGCAGAGTGAGACCTCTGTCTTCAAAAGACAAAAAAATCACATAAAGTGCAGAGACTCGTGTTTGCTGCACTGAAAATGTTTTATACCTGAATAGTTATCATCATCACCATCATCATCAATCCATCTCGGTTCTGGTATCTGCAGGCTGGTCGTTCAGATCAAAGGAGATAATAAATACGCTAGCTAAACGTCAAAGGAAACATTGGGAGTCTGCTTAATGCCTCTGGATCATGCGATTTAAAATGGTTGGTTGGGCGTGATGGGGCACATCTGTAATCCCAGCACTTTGGGAGGCTGAAGCAGAAGGATCGCTTGAAACTAGGAGTGTAAGATCAGACTGGGCAACATAACGACAACCCTGTCTCTACAGAAAATCTAAAAATTAGCCAGGCATGGTGGCACAGGCCTGTGGTCCCAGCTATTTAGGAGCCTGAGGCAGGAGGATCACTTGAGCCCAGAAGTTCAAGGCTGAAGTGAACTATGATGGCACCATTGCACTCCGGGCTAGGCAACAGAGCAAGACCCTGTCTCTAAAAAACAACAATAATAAATAAATGCAATGGTTAATGTTATGTTATGTGTACTTTACCACAATTTAAAAAGCAAATATTGGCCGGGGACAGTGGCTCACGCCTGTAAACTTTGGGAGAGCGAGACAGGTGGATTACCTGAGGTCAGGAGTTTGAGACCAGCCTGGCCAACATGATGAAACCCCATCTCTATTAAAAATACAAAAGTCGGGTGGACGCGGTGACTCAAGCCTGTAATCCCAGCACTTTGGGAGGCCGAGACGGGAGGATCACGAGGTCAGGAGATTGAGACCATCCCGGCTAACACGGTGAAACCCCGTCTCTACCAAAAAATACAAAAAACTAGCTGGGCGTGGTGGCCGGCACCTGTAGTCCCAGCTACTTAGGAGGCTGAGGCAGGAGAATGGCGTAAACCCGGGAGGCGGAGCTTGCAGTGAGCTGAGATCTTGCCACTGCACTCCAGCCCGGGCGACAGAGCAAGACTCCGTCTCAAAAAAAAAAAAATAAAATAAAATACAGAAGTCAGCTGGGTGTGGTGGCATGTGCCTGCAATCCCAGCTACTCAGGAGGCTGAGGCAGGAGAATCGCTTGAACGTGGGAGGCGGGGTTTGCAGTGAGCCAAGATCGCGCCCCAGCACTCTACCCTGGGAGACAGAGTGAGACTCCGTCTCAAAACAAAACAAAAAGCAAACATGAAAGAATTAACCTCCTTCTGACCTCCCTCTGCCATAACAAAAAATTTAAAAAATTTCCGTATTATTATTTGAAATAGCAGCTCCTTACCTGGAGCCAGAAACAAATGGTCAGCAGCAAAGGCTGTGTCCAGAGTTTCTTCTCTGTGGATCTGTCTAGCATGCCAGGCCCCTGTTTCAGGCTGGGCTCAGGGAATAGAGGGAGCTAGGGAGGGAGGAGGTGGAGATGCCTGGCCGGCCGCTCAGGTCTGGGCCAGGTTCTCAGCCGGATGCACTGGCTTGCTGTTGGGTGGCTTAACAACTGCTATTTTCAGTCAACAGAAGTCAGAACAGCTGCTTTCCATTTCTCCCAGGAAGTCTTCCTGGGACACAGCAGCACTTATCATGCCACGGTTTGTTTAGTTTGTTTACAGTGTTCCCTCCCCAACCCCTGAAGAAAATTCTAGTATTCAGAAATGTACACAGAACAATATAACAAACACATGGTACCCACCGCTCAGGACTAGCCATTGCTAACAATTTCCTCTCTTTGCTTCGAGTCTTTTTTTTTTTTTTTTTTTAGAAATATGGACTTTATTTATTTTTTTGAGATGGAGTCTCACTCTGTTGCCCAGGCTGGAGTGCAGTGGCACCATCTCGGCTCACTGCAACTTCCACCCCCAGGTTCAAGTGATTCTCCTGCCTCAGCCTCCCAAGTAGCTGGGACTACAGGCATGTGCCACCGTGCCCAACTAATATTTGTATTTTTAGTAGAGACCGGTTATGCCATGCTGGCCAAGATGGTCTCGAACTCCTGGCCTCAAGTGTTCCACTCGCCTCAGCCTCCCAAAGTGCTGGGATTACAGGTGTGAGCCACCGTGCCCCGCCAAGTCTATTTTTATTCTTAAAGAAGTAAAGTATTGCATATCTTCATACTTTTGTCTCCAATCCCCAAACTCCAACACGAACTGGTTGTGTAGCCTTCCAATGTATTATTATTTTATTATTTAGAGAGAAGGTCTGGCTCTATCACCTGGGCTGGAGTGCGGTGGCACAATTACGGGTTCACTGCAGCCTTGAACTCCTGGACTTAAGCGATTTTCCCACCTCAGCCTTTGGAGTAGCTGAGACTATAGGCACACGCCACCACACCTGGCTAATTTTTCTTCTTTTTAGCAGCTGTTTTATTTTAATTTTTTAGTAGAGATGGGGTCTCACTATGTTGCCCAGGCTGGTCTTGAACTCCTAGACTCAAGTGATCCACCTGCCTCAGCCTTGCAAAGTACTGGGACTACAGTTGTGAGCCACAGTGCTTGGCAATTTTTTTTTTTTCTTGAGACAGGGTCTCACTCTGTGCCCAGGCTGGAGTGCAGTGGTGCAATCATGGCTCACTGCTGCCTCAACCTCCCAGGCTCAAGCAATCCTCCCACTTCAGCCTCCTGAGTAGCTGAAACTATAGGCGTGCACCACTGTGTCCTGCCTTATGCCAATACTTCTTTTTTTTTTTTTGAGACGGAGTCTTGCTCTGTCGCCCAGGCTGGAGTGCAGTGGTGTGATCTCCGCTGACTGCAAGCTCTGCCTCCCAGGTTCACAC
Source organism: Piliocolobus tephrosceles (assembly GCF_002776525.5). NCBI lineage: Eukaryota > Metazoa > Chordata > Mammalia > Primates > Cercopithecidae > Piliocolobus > Piliocolobus tephrosceles. The sequence continues at coordinate 120,713,969 of NC_045443.1, forward strand.
CATTCTCCTGCCTCAGCCTCCTGAGTGGCTGGGACTACAGGCGCCTGCCACCACGCCCGGCTAATTTTTTTGTATTTTTAGTAGAGACAGGGTTTCACCGTGGTCTTGATCTCCTGACCTCATGATCCACCTGCCTCGGCCTCCCAAAGTGCTGGGATTACAGGCATGAACCACCGCCCCCGGCCACACCAATACTTCTTATTGGTTAATTCTTAAATTCTTTTTTTTTTTTTTTTTTGAGGCGGAGTCTCGCTCTGTCACCAGGACTGGAGTGCAGTGGCCGGATCTCAGCTCACTGCAAGCTCCGCCTCCCGGGTTTACACCATTCTCCTGCCTCAGCCTCCTGAGTAGCTGGGACTACAGGCGCCCGCCACCTCGCCCAGCTAGTTTTTGTATTTTTAGTAGAGACGGGGTTTCACTGTGTTAGCCAGGATGGTCTCGATCTCCTGACCTCGTGATCCGCCCGTCTCGGCCTCCCAAAGTGCTGGGATTACAGGCTTGAGCCACCACGCCTGGCCAATTCTTAAATTCTTAATTGTTAATCCCAGTGGAGCAATGGTCCTTAACTCAGGGCCCCCTTACAGAGGAATTGTAAAATACCACGTTTCCCACAGATTGCATACAATGCTTTATGTGTATGGGCATTTTTCTAGGGAGAGTTTCTAGAATTTTCATAAATTTCCAAAGGGATTTATGACCCCAATAGTTCTGGAACAAAACCCTGAAGAGCCAGGGTCATCGGGCTTCGCCCTCCTCTGTGCTGTTTCTGTTTTCTCAGGCGTGGCTTTTGAACCTGCCGACACAGGGTGAAGTTGACACAGACCAGTCCAGTCGACAGGGGAGCCGCAGCAGACAGCAGGGGGCACGGGGAAGGGGCTCTGCCCCGCAAGCTTCTTCGTGCACATCTTCATCCTGAAGTCATCACCAGGGTCCCTGTGGGCTCCTAGGACCCCAAGGCACCTCAGGGACCTCTCATGGCTCAGCAGCTGCTTCCGCCATTGACTTGGGCTGCCGTCTTCCTGGGATCGGGGTTGTCTTTAGCCCTGGCAAGCTGGAAACTGAAATACACTCTCCAGACAAAGGCAACAGCAGGGAGTGTGGGCACCTGGATTCCAGCCTGAGCCATTCTGCTGAATATATTTATAACCCCGCAGTCATTTCTTTTCTCTGGGCCTCAGTTTCCCTGTCTGTTAACTGAGGTGATTGGACTGTGTTCACTGTTTTCACAGTATGTTATGGTGTGTCCAAGAGTTCAGTCATCTCTTTCTTTTTCAAGTTTTGTAGAGACAGAGTCATGCTGTTGCCCAGGCTGTAGTGCGGTGGCACGATCATAGCTCACGGCAGCCTCAAACTCGTGGACTCAAGCGATCCTCCCACTTAAGCCTCCTGAGTAGCTGGAACTACAGGCATGGGCCTCTAGGCTCAGCTCAAACATTTCTTTTGTTTTGTTTTGTTTTTTTGAGACGGAGTCTCACTCTGTTGCCCAGGCTGGAGTGCAGTGGCCAGATCTCAGCTCACTGCAAGCTCCGCCTCCCGGGTTTACGCTATTCTCCTGCCTCAGCCTCCCGAGTAGCTGGGACTACAGGCGCCCGCCACCTCGCCCGGCCAGTTTTTTGTATTTTTTAGTAGAGACGGGGTTTCACTGGGTTAGCCAGGATGGTCTCGATCTTCTGACCTCGTGATCCGCCCGTCTCAGCCTCCCAAAGTGCTGGGATTACAGGCTTGAGCCACCGTGCCCGGCCAGCTCAAACATTTCTTTAATGGCTGTTTACTGAGTACATACTATGTGTCAGCCACTGTTCTAGGCACTGGGGAATACAGCAGTGACCATGACAAAATCTAATGTGGGAAAGAAACAATGACAGAGTAAACTAAGTTCGGGCACCAGGACTAAGCCAGTCCTGGAGCGCCGTGCTCCTCTTCATTCTCTCTCATCCCTGCTTGTTTCCTCGTCTGTCTCTCTGGCCAACTGTGCTGCCCCCAAAGCCCTTGACTGCAATGACTTTCTCCTGGTTTACCTAGCACACTGTGTGGGACAGAAGGAGGACAGTGACATTTGCTAAATTAATTGTAACAGAAAAAAGTCAGTTTTAAAAGTCATAACTCTCCACACCCACCAGGATGGTGACAATTTTATATTGTTTGTTTTTGAAACAGGGTCTCACTCTGTCACCCAGGCTGCAGTGCAGTGGCATGATATCAGCTCACCACAACCTCCACCTCCTGGGTTCCAGCAATCCTCCCATTTCAGCCTCATTAACAGCTGAGACCACAGGTGTGTGTCACCATGCCCGGCTAGTTTTGAATTTTTTAGTAGAGATGAGGTTTCACCACGTTGCCCAGGCTGGTCTTGAACTCCTGGGCTCAAGCAATCTGCCTGCCTCAGCCTCCCAAAGTGTGAGCCACCATTCCCAGCCCTGGATGGTGCTAATTAAAAACAAAATCAAAACCAGAAAATAACAAGTGTTGGTGAGGACGTGGGGGAAATTGCAACCCTTGTGGATTGTTGGTGGGAATGCAAAATGGTGCAGCTGCTGTGGAAGACAGTCTGGCAGTTCCTCAAAACATTGAGCGTAGAGTTCTCACGGGACCCAGCAATTCCACTCCCAGGCATCTGCCCAAGAGAGGCAAAAGCAAACTCCCACAAAAAAACATGAATGTTGGGCCAGGTGTGGTGGCTCACACCTGTAATCCCAGCTACTCGGGAGGCTGAGGCAGGAGAATAGCGTGAACCTGGGAGGCGGAGCTTGCAATGAGCTGAGATCGCACCACTGCACTCCAGCCTGGGCGACAGAGTGAGACTCCCGTCAACAACAACAAAACATGAATGTTCCCAGCAGCACTATTCACAATAGCCCAAAGGTGGAAACAGCCCAGATATCTACCAACGGATGAACGGATAAACAAAATGTGGCCTAGCCATGCAATAGGATATTATTCAGCCATAAAAAGGAATAAAGTGCTGATTCATGCCACAGCATGGTTGGACCTTGCACACATGATGAGAGAAGCCAGACACGAAAGGCCACGTAGTATAGGGTTCCATGTACACGAAAAGGCCAGAGGGGCCAATCTGCAGAGCCAGATTTTCGATTGCTGGCGGCCAGGGGCTGTGTGGAGGAAGAATTGGGGAGTGGCTGTTAATGGGTGTAGGGTTCTGTGTTAGGGTGATGAAAATGTCCTGGAACTGGATCATGGTGATGGTCACACAACATCATAAATGCACTAGATGTCACTAATGATGAGTTTTCTATCATCTGCATGTTGCTGCAGTAAAAACAATTTTAAAAACATTAGGCCGGGCGCGGTGGCTCACACCTAAATCCCAGCACTTTGGGAGACTGAGGCAGGCGGGTCACTTGAAGTCAGGAGTTCAAGACCAGCCTGGCCAACATGGTGAAACACTGGCTCTCCTAAAAATACAAAAAAATTAGCTGGGTATGGTAGCAGGCGCCTGTAGTCCCGGCTACTCAAAAGGCTGAGGCAGGATAATTGCTTGAACCAGGGAGGCGGAGGCTGCAGTGAGCTAAGATGGTGCCACTGCACTCCAGCCTGGATGACAGAGCGAGATCCTGTCTCAAAAACAAAACAAAACAAAAAACAAAAAATCCCGCCAAAATAAAACAAACAAAAGAAAACATTATATCTCTGGCCGGGTGTGGTGGCTCACGCCTATAAGCTCAACACTTTGTGAGGCCAAGGTGGGAGGACTGCTTGAGGCCAGCAGTTTGAGACCAGCCTGTTCAACAGAGCAAGGCCCTGTCTCTACAAAAAAAAAAAAAAAAGAATTAGCTGGGCATGGTGATGTGCACCTGTAGCCCCAGCTACTCTGAAGGCTGAGGTGGGAGGATCACTTGAGCCCAGAAGGTTGGGGCTATAGTGAGCCGTGATAGCACCTCTGCATTCCAGTCTGGGCAATAGAGCGAGAACCTGCCTCTAAAACAAACAAATAAACAACAACAACAACACACTCCTATCTTCAATGTAATGTGGGACCCTGGAACAGAAAGAGGACATTAGTGAGAAAACTAGTGACACGCAAATACAGCTTGCAGTTTCACTGATAGTGACATGCTCTGTTGGTTTCCTAGTTGTGACAAATGTACCCCAGTACTGTGGGATTTTAAGACAAGAGGAAACTGTGAGGGGCGGGCCATAGGGAACTTTCTGTATTGTCTTGTGACTTTTCTGTAAATCTAAAATTATTTCAAAATTAAACTTTTTTTTTTTTTTTTTTGAGACAGAATCGCTCCGTCACCCAGGATGGAGTGTAGTGATGGTGATCTCGGCTCACTGAAACCTCTGCCTCCTGGATTCAAGCAATTCTCCTGCCTCAGCCTCCCGAGTAGCTGGGACTACAGGAGTTCGCCACCAAGCCTAGCTAATTTTTGTATTTTTAGTAGAGACAGGGTTTCACCATGTTGGCCAGGCTGGTCTTGAACTCCTGACCTCGTGATCCACCCACCTTGGCCTCCCAAAGTGCTGGGATTACAGGCATGAGCCACCGCACCTGGCCTAAACATTACTTTTTTAAAACTCCTATGTACCTCCTAAAAAGAAGCTAGTTCGGTCTCTGGAAGGTTCTTTTGTCTGCCTATGGCACACTTTTGGGTGTGGGTTTACAAATCAAGGTGCTGGAGCCGACTCCATAGGAGAGGGAGAAGAATTTGGAATTCTCAGCCTGAAAGTGGAGGGATGAGAAGAGACAGGCAGATGGGAGAGGAGCTTAGACTAGAACAGGGCTGGGCTCGGGCCAGCTGCTTGGGAGGGACTTTGCGGAACAGGAATATCCAACACTGACGCTGTAAACTAGAGACCCGCAGGCTGGAGAGCACCCCTACACCTGTGCTGTGTTGGTCCTTGGTTTTGTCAAAATAATTTGAGCCAATACATAAAAAACAGCTGATCTCACATGAAAATGGGAATTTCCAACTTCTCTGGAAACATCTGAAGATATGCTAAGTCTCTGAAAACTTAACCCCCTCTGCTTCCTAAAATCGAAAAGGAAGTCCTGAGGTTAACTTCAACCAAGGTTGCAAGTTCCCCTCTGTAGCAGGCTGAGTGGTGGCCCCAAAAGCTTCCCTTGTCAAACCCCTGAACCTGTAAAGTGACCATATTTGGAAAAAAGGGTCTTTGCAGATGCAATTGAGTTAAGGACCTCTAGAGGAATTAGCCCGGACTATCTAGGTGGCCTCTAAATCCAATGCCAAGTGCTTTTATAAGAGAAAGGCAAGGCTGGCCCGGCATGGTGACTCACGCCTATAATCCCAGCACTTTGGGAGGCCGAGGTGGGCAGGTCATCTGAGTTCGAGACCAGCCTGGCCAACAAAGTGAAACCCGTCTTTACTAAAAATACAACAATGAGCCAGGTGTGGTGATGGGCGCCTGTAGTCCCAGTTACTCAGGAGGCTGAGACAGAAGAATTACTTGAACTTGGGAGGTGGAGGTTGTAGTGAGCCAAGATTGTGCCACTGCACTCCAGCCTGGGCGACAGAGCAAGACTCTGTCTCAAAAAAAAAGAAAAAAAATGGAAATACCACTCCACCAGTTGGCACAGAGCCCTCCTCCTGTGGCCCCAGACTTCTTCCCAATTCAGCAAGTAAGAATAACCACCACAGGGGTCTTCCCGTGTCCGGGCCCAAACCTCCTGCTGATTGAGCTGTCCTGCCGGGTAATATTTCTTTGCGCACGGATTGGGGTGGGTGTTGGGTGCCTGGATCCCGATGGAAAAGAACAGGTGGCATGTGCTGGGCCTCAGTTCAGCTGTCACGGGAAGAACAGAGGCCCCTGGGATTTCGAGGCAACGTCTCCATTCCCCTGCACAATCCCCGTGGAGACAGGCAGACAAGAATGTCTGCACCAGAGACCCTGGGATGGGAGGAGAGCAGATGGGGCTCCCAGACACAGGAGGAGGCCCTGGACCACCCAAAGTCTCTCTGCAGCTCCACCAGAGAGGGCTGAGAGGAGAGCTGTGGTCTGGTAGAAAAACCTAACTGGGCAATGAGGCAGTTGGCCCAAGGAGAAGTCAGAGGTTAGGGGTAAGAGGTAGTACACTTTATTGACTGGGTTCTCCCAACATGTTGCAACCTCTGGCAAAGTCAGACCCTGGGCTTTGCCACCATCCCATCCGCCAAAGAGAGAAGAGAACACATCTCATGAACATCCACATGGTCTCCAGACAGCAGAGCGCAGGGGTGGGGGTGGGGAGGGAGGCTGCCAGCCAGGGGTGGGTGGACGAGGGGCGAAAGCGCCGGGTGCCGGGCTGGGGGCACCCCTGAGGCCCCGCCAGACCTGGCCAGCCCCTCACTCCCCCAGTTGAGGTTTAGTGTGGTTCACAGTGAGACTGGCTTAGATTGGCAGCGGGCGATGGTAGACAGATGCCCTCCACACTCCCCACCCGCCCTGGCCGGACTCACAGAGCTGGCAAGAGGGAGAGACGGAAAATCCCGTTCCCTGTGTCTCCCTCCGGGACAGGGAAGCCCCTTCTCTGGAGGGGTAAAGGGGAGAGGCCTAGTCTCTTGACATCCCCCAGGCTACTAAGTAAGGGCCATTCACTCCTGGCTCAGAAGTTTCTAGAACATCTTGGTGAATGTGCCCACCATTACTCCCAATTAGAAAAAGGTATTTGAAATTTAGGAGTTGACTGGCGTGCCTCAAACCAAGCAGTAAAAACCCTGGTAAGATCTAGGTTTAAAAAGGCAGCTCTACCTTTGCTTAGGAGGCTGGGGAGGTCCGTGAAGGTGTTGGCTCAGGGCAGCAGGGGTAGGGAGGGCCCTGGGAATGGGGCGGGGACCAGGGGCAAGATGCAGGAAGCGGTGATCCATGGGACATGGCAGGTCGCCCTCCAGTGCTGGAGGCCTGGGCTTGGAGGGCAGCTGGGGGCCACCAGGGGCCTCCATGGGCACATCTGCCAGGCAGGCACCGGGACCTCTGCCCCACCAGGAGAAGCAGAGGCCCCCCATCAGGCCTTGTGACTGCCGTTAGCTGCAGGCTCCTTGTGGCCAGCTGTGAAGTCCACGGTAGGCTCAAGCCCCAGCATCTGCCGCTGCACCAGCTTGGCATAGAGGCCACCCTGGGCCAGCAGCTGCTGGTGGGTGCCCTGCTGCACCACGCGGCCCTTGTCCAGCACCACAATGAGGTGCGCGTGCTCCACAGTGCTCAGCCGGTGCGCGATGATGAGTACCGTGTGCTTCTGCAGGTTGCCGTGGATGGCCTGCTGGATCTGCGGGGACAGTGGGGACCTGGCTTGCATGGCACGGACACCCCACCCGCAACCGCGCTCCATGCCACCACCTATGGGCTGAAGCTTAACCTCTTTGAGGCTCAGTTCATAAAGGATGGCCAGCTTCCTGGGTTTTTCTTAAAGGGAGACAGCTCAGGGCCAGACACAGGGAGGCACCTGGTGAATGAGGGATCAGCCCTACCCTGGCCCTGCAGTCTTCTGGCCCCTCCCTTCCTCTGCCTTTTTTTTTTTGACTAAGTCTTGCTGTCACCCAGACTGGAGTGCAGTGGTGCGATTTCAGCTCACTGCTACCTCTGCCTCGTGGGTTCAATTGATTCTCATGCCTCAGCCTCCCAAGTAGCTGGGGGATTACAGGTACACGCCATCATGCCCAGCTAGTTTTGTTTTGTATTTTTAGTAGAGGTGGGGTTTCGCTATGTTGGCCAAGCTGGTCTCGAACTCCTGACCTCGAGTGACCAGCCTCCCTCCTTTTTCTTTTCTTTTTGAGACAGGGTCTCTCTCTGTGGCCCAGGCTGGAGTGCAATGGCGTGATCACGGCTCACTGCATCCTCAACCTCCTGGCCTCAAGGAATCCTCCTGCCTCAGCCTTCCAAGTAGCTGGAACCACAGGCATGCACCATCATGCCCAGCTAATTTTTGTATTTTTTTGTAGAGACGGGTGTCCCACTATGTTACCCAGGCTGGTCTTGAACTCCTGGCCCCAAGCCATCCTCCTGCATTGGCCTCCTAAAGTGCCAGGATTATAGCTGTGAGCCACCACACCCAGCCTCTGTTTTTTTAAACCTAAAACCGCTCTAAAAAATAAAGCCACTGGAAGCAGTGGCTCACACCTTTAATCCCAGCACTTTGGGAGGCCAAGGCAGGTGGATTCCTTGAGCTCAGGAGCTTGAGACCAGCCTGGGCAACATGGCGAAACCCCATCTCTACAAAACATACAAAAATTTAGCTATGTGTGGCAGCTGTAGTCCCAGCTACTCAGGAGGCTGGGAGGTGGGAGGATCACTTGAGCCCGGGAGAACTGTGATTGTGCCACTGCATGCCAGCCTGGGTGGCGGAGTGAGGCCCTGTCTCAAAACAAACAAAACCAACAACAACAAAAATAAAGCCTATTATTTTTTACAAACAATCCAAACTCTGTACTAGAGGCCGAGGATTTTGCCTCCCTGCGACTTTGTCCTCACCCCTCTCCATTCAATTCCCACCCACCAGCCACACTGACCTTAAGGCTTTGAACCTGCCAAGCTCATTCCCCACTCTGGGCCTGCACCTGCTGACCCTTCCTCTTGGCACGTTCTTACCTCCAGAACTCTCCACCACTGACTTCTTTTCTTTCATGTCTCAGCTCAGATGGCACCTGATGGCCTTGGTTCTAATGATGAGAACCACAGAACTCTTGGCACATGGCGACTCCATCCAAACTGCTGTGCCAAGTAACCACACTCTAGTATGGCTTCTAGCAGCAGAAAGCCGTATCCCTGGGATGACCACAGCCCCCATTCAAGTGCCTGTGTGAGAAAGCTCAGCTTGGCAAAGAGAATTTGCTGTGTTTTAGTCAATACCTGCTGACTGGCCCCAACCTCTTTTTCTTGGAGTGTTTACTAAAAAGGGCTTACAACTGTGACTCCTTCCTGTGTCCCTCTGAGATGTGTGTGTGATCTCCTGCATCTCAGAAGTGTCTCTCTTAAGGACCTGAAAGCCATGCCCTTGAAATGGACAGCTAGACACAGGTGGCCTCCTGGCTGTCCCCTGGGCTTGCTTTTATTTTTCCTGGGGGCCTCTGCCTGCTCCCCTCCCTACCCCCTCATTCTCCCTTTAAAATGCCCGTCACCACCAAATTGGGATGGCACATGGCTCCTTTCCCACTGTCAGGAGTCACTGCATAAAATCTGTTTCCATGACTTTTGCCGGCACCCAGCTGTGCTCATCTTTGACAACGGTGTCCCCTCCCTGTCTCCTGGTGCCCCAAGACTGTTTCATTTGGCACAGGCCACGGGGTGAATGCATGCTTGTTTTCTTTCTTTTTTTTTTTTTTTGAGGCGGAGTCTTGCTCTGTCGCCCGGACTGGAGTGCAGTGGCCGGATCTCAGCTCACTGCAAGCTCAGCCTCCCGGGTTTACGCCATTCTTCTGCCTCAGCCTCCCGAGTAGCTGAGACTACAGGCGCCCGCCACCTCACCCGGCTAGTTTTTGTATTTTTAGTAGAGACGGGGTTTCACCGTGTTAGCCAGGATGGTCTCGATCTCCTGACCTCGTGATCCGCCCGTCTCGGCCTCCCAAAGTGCTGGGATTACAGGCTTGAGCCACCGCGCCTGGCCCTTTTTTTTTTTTTTTTTTGAGACGAAGTCTTGCTCTTCGCCCAGGCTGGAGTGCAGTGGTGTGATCTTGGCTCACTGCAAACTCCACCTCCTGGGTTCAAGCCATTCTCCTTCCTCAGCCTCTCAAGTAGCTGGGATTACAGGTGCCCGCCACCACACCCAGCTAATTTTTGTATTTTTAGTAGAGATGGGGTTTCACCATGTTGACCAGGCTAGTCTCGAACACTTGACCTCGTGATCTGCTGGCCTCGGCCTCCCAAAGTGCTGGGATTACAGGCGTGAGCCACCGCGCCTGGCATTCCTTGTTTCTTATCTGCCTTCCCCACTGGAATGGAAACACCGTGGGGACAAGGGTCTTGGTCTGGTCAGCCCACCACGATAACCCCAGCACGGTGCGTGGTGCCTGGAAAGAGCTCAGGAACTGTCTGTGTAATAAGCGCATCAATCCGTGGATAGACTGAGGTTGCTAGCCATCTCCAAATACATGACTGGGCCCACCTGACCAGTGAGAATGAAACTCACAGGGGAAGCACTAGCTTGAGGTCACACGGTTATAAACTGCAGAATGGAGCTGCTGGTCCAGGTCTCCCCATTCTGTTTTTTGCTTTTGTTAGTTTGTTTTTTGAGATGGAGTCTCGCTCTGTTGCCAAGGCTGGGGTGCAGTGGTACAATCTCAGCTCACTGCAACCTCTGCTTCCCAGGTTCCAGCTATTCTCCTGTCTCAACCTCCCAAGTAGCTAGGATTACAGGCACCCACCACCACACCTGGCTGACTTTTGTATTTTTAGTAGAGATGGGGTTTCACCATGTTGTCCTGGCTGGTCTTGAACTCCTGACCTCAGGTGATCCGCCCGCCTCAGCTTCCCAAAGTGCTGGGATTATAGGTGTGAACCACTGCACTCAGGCTTTTTTTTTTTTTTTTTTTGAGATGGAGTCTCACTCTGTCGCCCAGGCTAGAGTGTAGTGGCACAATCTCAGCTCACTGCAACCTCCATCTCCCAGGTTCAAGTGATTCTCCTGCCTCAGCCTCCTGAGTAGCTGGGGTTACAGGCATACACCACCATGCCCAGCTAATTTTTGTATTTTTAGTAGAGACAGGGTTTTACCATGTTGACCAGGTTGGTCTCGAACTCCGGACCTCAAGTGATCCGCCTGCCTTGGCCTCCTAAAGTGCTGGGATTACAGGCGTGAGCCACCATACCAGGCCTGTTTTGTTTGTGTTTGTTTGTTTGAGCCAGATGGAGTTTGGCTCTGTTGCCCAGGCTGCAATGCAGTGGCACGATCTCGGCTCACTGCAACCTCCACCTCCCAGGTTCAAGCAATACTTCTGCCTCAGCCTCCTGAGTAGCTGGGATTACAGGTATGTGCTACCACGCCTAGCTAGTTTTTGTATTTCTAGAGAGACGGGGTTTCACCATGTTGGCTAGGCTGGTCTCCAACTCCTGACCTCAGGTGATCCACCTGCTTCGGCTTCCAAAAGTGCTGGGATAACAGGTGTGAGCCACCGATCACGACCCAGGTCTCCCCATTCTGATGCCTTCTCTTGCCCCACACCATACAGCTCTGCTTGGAGCCTGGAGGCTGGGCCCAGAGTGGCTCCTGGTTCCCCACTCTCAACACCAGGAATTCACCAGCCCAGGAGGCTGACAGCCTGGGAGAGCTCCTGGGGCCCGTCTCTTCTCAGCACCCATCTGCTGGGTGATGGGGGCTCTGGCCGCCTGGAGCCACTCCTGCCCCGGCATTGCCCGCCACCCTGTGACTCACCAGATACTCGCTCTCGGCATCCAAAGCGCTGGTGGCTTCATCCAGGATGAGGACCGGGGGGTTCCGAACCAGAGCCCGGGCCATGGCCACCCGCTGCTTCTGGCCACCTGACAGCTGGGCGCCCTTCTCCCCTGTCTCTGTATGGTGGAGACACAGAGACAATTTAGCAACAGGTGAGGCCGGGCAGCCCTGGGGAAGAGTGAGGGGCCCTGCCCTGCAGCTGTGCAAAGGGCCGGCTGGAACCCACAGCTTGAAAGCTCATGAAATGATGTTCTCCTCACCCAACGCATCAGGGGCATGCAGATTAAGCCTACATGCGAATTGATACCAAGTTACCAATTTTCACCCATTCATTTGGCAGAAACCCAAACATCTGACAGTACACAGTGCAGGTGAGGCTGCGGGGAGACAGGCCCTCACCCGTCCTCCCGGAGAAGGGGAGTTGGAGCGAGTCCCATGGCTTGAAGAGCTGCAGCAATCACCCTGGGTCTATGAGTCTGTGCAGTGCAAAGGTTGTGTGTATTCACCACAGATGTGCGGCCTGTGGCCCAGCAAGCCCACCTGGACCAGTTTTCCCCATGGACCAACTTCCTCCCATGCACAACAATATAGACACAGGTCACGCATGACTCACAGCGCTGTTATTGCAAAAAATAAAACAAATAGACTCAAATGTCCATCAACAGGAAGTGGAATCAATAAATTATTATTTTAGAGACAGGGTCTCACTCTCTCACCCATGCTAGAGTGCAGTAGTGAATCACTGCTTACTGTAGCCTCAAACTTCTTGGTTGAAGCGATCTTCCAGCCTCAGCTTTCTGAGTAACTGAGAATACAGGTGCATGCCACCACACCTGGTTAACTTAAAATATTTTTCTATAGAGGTGGGGTCTCACTACACTGCCCAAGCTGTTCTCAAACCCCTGGCCTCAAGCGATCCTCTTGCCTTGGCCTCCAGCGATCCTCTTGCCTTGGCCTCCAAAGTGCTGGGATTACAGGCATGAGCCAGTGCACCTGGACATGCCACCAGCTCTTTATTATTTCATTTTGCTTTCATTGAGATGAAACTGACATAACATAAACATAACCATTGTAAAGTGAATAATCCGGGCTGGGTGCAGTAGCTCACGCCTGTAATCCCAGCACTTTGGGAGGCCGAGGCGGGCAGATCACAAGGTCAGGAGATTGAGACCATCCTGGCTAACATGGCGAAACCCTATCTCTACTAAAAATACAAAAAATTAGCCGGGTGTGGTGGCACGTGCTTATAATCTCAGCTACTCGGGAGGCTGAGGCAAGAGAATCACTTGAACCCAGGAGGCAGAGGTTGCCGTGAGCCATGATCACACTACTGCACTCCAGCCTGAGTGACAGAGCGGGACTCCATCTCAAAAAAAAAGTGAATAATCCAGTGACATTTAGTGCATTCACAATGTTGCATAACTACCACCTCTATTTAATTCCAAAACATTATTTTAAAATATTTATTATACCAATTAATTAGAACCACTTAAGTTCATATTAATTAGGTAACTTTTTAAAAAACAGTATATTTAGTATATTTTTATTTAGAAATTATTTTAAATTGGCAAGTAAAAATAGCTCATATTTAATGGTGTACAATGTGATGTTCTGAAATACATATACACTGTGGAATGGCTAAACCAAGCCAGTTAGCATATGCATGGTCTCACATATTTATCACTTATTTTTAGAGGGAACACTTAAAATCTACTCTCTTAGCTATTTTCAAGTACACAGTACACTGTTATTAACTATAGCTGGCCAGGCATGTTGGCTCACACCTGAAATCCCACCACTTTGGGAGGCCGAGGCGGGCGGATCACCTGAGGTCAGGAGTTCGAGACCAGCCTGGCCAACATGGTGAAACCCCGTCTCTACTAATAATAAAAAAAAAATTAGCCAGGCGTGGTGGCGGGCACTTGTAATCCCAGCTACTCGGAAGGCTGAGGCAGGAGAATTGCTTGAACCTGGGAGGCAGAGGTTGCAGTGAAGTGAGATTGCTTCACTGCACTCCAGCCTGGGCGACAGAGTGAGACTGTCTCAATTAAACAAACAAACAAACAAACAAACAAACAAACAAAAAACTATAGTCAACACGTCTCTTGACCTTATTCCTAAATGAAAATTTTTATCTTTTGATCAACATCTCCCCAATCTCCCCTATACATTGTATATATTTAATTATTGAAAAGGGGCTATTCGTGTGGTTCAAAAATCTAAAAATATAGGCTGGGCACAATGGCTCATGCCTGTAATCCCAGCACTTTGGGAGGCAGGAGGATTGCATGAGCCCAGGAGTTTGAGACCAGCCTGGGAAACATAGCAAGACCCCGTCTCTACAACAAAAATAAAAAATGGGGTGGGAGGACAGCTTGAGCCCAAGAGGTTGAGGGTGCAATGAGCCGTGATCACGCCACTGCACTCCCACCTGAGTGACAGAGCAAGACCCTGCCTCAAAAAAAAAAAAAAAAAATTCTAAAAGTATATAAAACTATAAATAAGTCGGGCATGGTGGCTCACGCCTGTAATCCCAGCACTTTGGGAGACTGAGGCGGGCGGATCACAAGGTCAGGAGATCAAGACTATCCTGGCCAATATGGTGAAACCCCATCCTACTAAAAATACAAAAAAATTAGCTGGGCATGGTGGCAGGCACCTGTAGTCCCAGCTACTCGGGAGGCTGAGGCAGGAGAACCCGGGAGGCGGAGCTTGCAGTGAGCCGAGATCGCTCCACTGCACTCTAGCCTGGGTGACAGAGCAAGACTCCATCTCAAAAAAAAAAAAAAAAAAAAAAAAAAACCTATAAATAATGAAAAGTTCAAGTCCTTTCTTCAGTTCCCTCCTGCTCCCACCAAAACTTCTTTCATTAGTTGCTTACACGTCCTTATCAAGTTTCTTTATGCAAATATGAACATGTTATTTTTATCTCCCTGATCCTTTAATAGGAAAAAACAACAGCTCCTTATACTCTGCACCTGGCTCTTTTCACTTAGCATCATATCTCAGTGACCTTTCTATCCTGATATAGGGAGAGCTGCCTCCTCCTCTGCCTCCACCTCCACCTCCTTCTTCTACTTCCTCTTTTTCCCAGCAGCATAATATTCCAGTGTATGGGCTTCTATAATAATTTAGTTAGTAAATACTTTGCTGAGTCAGAGCACAGTGGCTCATGCCTGTAATCCCAGCACTTTGGGGATTGCAGAAAGATTGCTTGAGCCCAGGAGGTCGAGTCTAGCCTGAGTAACATAGTGGGACCCCATCTTTACAAAAAGAGAGCAGGTAGCAGAGGGCAGTCCTTAACCCTCAAGAGGGTTATGTCCCTGAGGGTGATCCTGTGGGCCCAGGAGAGGGGCCACCCCCAGCTCCACACCTGTGCTGTAGCCGTCCTGGAGTTCCATGATGAAGCCGTGGGCGTTGGCCTTCTGTGCGGCCTCCACCACCATCTCGAAGGGCACAGTGGGCAGGCCGTAGGAGATGTTGTCTGTGATGGAGCGGGCGAACAGCACGGGCTCCTGGCTCACCAGGGAGATCTGGGGAGGAGGAAGCACGGGGCATGAGAGGCTAGGAATGTGTTCATCCAGCTTTCCCCAGCAGCCTTGCTGCCTGGGGCCTGGAGACGCCAGCAGTCTCAGGCCTGAAACCTGATCAGGGCCCAGTGACTACACTGAGCTGCCTCTCTTCTTCCCCAACAGTGACTCCTGCCTGTACCCACAAGCCCTCAGCTCCCCTAATCAGCACACTGGGGCCTACTACATTTGCTGCTCTGGGATAAGCCAAGTTCCCTGCCTCCAAGAGAAAGCTCACTGGCCATCCCTGTCCTGGAAAAAAAGAAAGAGGGATAGAGTATAGAATGTTGCTCTGAATGAGTTTGCCCATCTTAGGAAGCAGGAGGCCACAGCAGGGCTCCAGGTCATACAAACTGCCCAGGCGGTGGTCCCCTCCCCTCTAAGAGAACAATTTAAAGGAGCTATCATCTCTAGATTCCAGTTTCAGGAACCTGGGCCTGCAAAACTAATAGTATGGCCAGGCTTGGTGGCTTATGCCTGTAATCCCAGCACTTAGGGAGGCAGAGGCAGGAGAACTTCTTTAGTCTAGGGGTTCAAGACCAGCCTGGGCAACACAGCAAGACCCCATATCTACAAAATGAAAAAAATATAGTATGGAAGATATCATTGCAACATGGTAAGTAGCAAAAAATAACTAGTTAATTAATTAAATTAAAATAGAAACAATCTAGGTGTCCATAAATGGGGATTGGTTAAATAGTGACAGTGCATCCTTAAAACTGAATTGCAATAGGTACATATACACAGCATGATTCTATTTTTGTTTAAAAAAATTATAAGCATGTGCCTTCATATACTGACATATTTCTATAAAGATAGGAAACACACTGAAAAGGATATTTACTAAACTGTTAACACTGGTTACCTCCATGTGTTGGAATTCAAAAGGTAAGGTGGAGGGGACACGCATGTCTGAGTTACAAGATTCATTATAACTATGAGAATATGATTTGCTTGTAGCATTTTACTGTTTTATGTTTACAGAAATTAACATTTTTAAATTTAAAGACAGAGGCCGGGCATGGTGGTTTACACCTGTAACCCCAGCACTTTGGGAGGCTAAGGTGCGAGGATGGCTTGAGCCCAAGAGTTTGAGATCAGCCTGGGCAACATAGTGAGACTCCGTCTCAATAATTAAAAAAATGGCCACGTGTGCACAGTGGCTCATGCCCATAATCCTAGCACTTTGGGAGGCCAAGGTGGGCAGATCACCTGAGGTCAAGAGTTCCAGACTAGCCTGACCAACATGGAGAAACCCCGTCTCTACTAAAAACACAAAATTAGCCAGGTGTGGTGGCGCATGCCTGTAATCCCAGCTACTCGGGAGGATGCGGCAGGAGAATCGCTTGAACCCATGAGGCAGAGGTTGTGGTGAGTGGAGATCGTGCCATTGTACTCTGGCCTAGGCAACAAGAGCAAAACTCCATCTTGGGAAAAAAAAAAAATTGACCAGATGTGGTAGTGTGCACCTATAGTCCCTCAAGAGGCTGATGTGCTGATGTGGGAGGATTGCTGGAGCCCAGGAGGTCGTGGCTACAGTGAACCATGATCACACCACCAAATTCCAGCCTAGGTGACAGAGCGAGGTCCTATCTCAAACGAAAAGTACATAAATAGGCCAGGCGCCATAGCTTACTCCCAGCACTTTGGGAGGCCGAGGCATGCGTATCACTTGAGGTCAGGAGTTCGAGACCAGCCTGGCCAACATGGTAAAACCTTGTCTCTACTAAAAACACAAAAAATTAGCCAGGTGTGGTGGTATGTGCCTATAGTCCCAGCTACTTGGGAGGCCAAGGCAGGAGAATTGCTTGAACCCAGGAGGAAGAGGTTGCAGTGAGCCGAGATCACGCCACAGCGTTCCAGCCTAGGCCACAGAGCGAGACTCCATCTTAAAAAAAAAAAAAAGAAAAGAAAGCAAAAGTACATAAATAAATAAGAGAGGCTATTCATGAGGAAGGAAAACCAAATGGCCAATAAATATATGAAAAGGTGTTTAATATCTTTGGTAATCAGGAAAACGCAAAAAACCACAATAAGCTACCACTGCATTCTCACCAGTTAGCAAAAATTCAGGACTGACAATGCTAGGTGTCTGAGAATTGAAGCGTGGTACCTACTGCAAAGTGTGAACAGCTCTACCCAGGGGCCTCTTCTAAAACTTGGGTGAGCAGCAGCCTGGTGGCCCCCCACTTGGCAACACTTCACAACAATCTATTTCTGGTTACATGCACATGGTGTGAGCAGATTTCACAACCCATGGCCCTCACTACCATCTAGAACTTGGCTAGGAGTTCTGGAATCTCTGTGCCAACACTCAGGCTTTCACATAATTTATATTGATGATGTAAATGGTGCTCCCTTAATAGTTTATATGTCTTGGACAGTGCACAACCTGAGCAACCATCCAGGGCATCCCTGCTCTTAGGCCAGCACAGGGACAGGTGTTACGGTTCCTTTCTTGAAAGGATTACTAAAAACTGTCCAGTCATGAATAGCCTATTTTGAGTACTGGAGATGACCTAAATGTGGAACAGCTGACACTCTCCTTCACTGCTGGTAGAATGTAAATTGTAAAATATAAATTGGTATAACCACCTGGGGATAGCTGTTGTGGCAGAAACTACTGCAGCTGGGGATGTACATCCACTATCACCAAGCTTTCTACTCTTAGGATTACACCTTCGGAGAACATACTCATGTACACCAGAAAACATAGACAAAATTGTCCACATCCCACACTGGTATTTTTGGTATGGTAAAACAAAACAAAACAAAACAAAACTGAAAAACAGGCCAGGTGCAGAGGCTCACACCTGTCATCCCAGCACTTTGGGAGGCTGAGGCAGGAGGATCACTTGAGGCCAGGTGTTTGAGATCAGCCTGGGCAACATGGTGAGATCACATGTCTACAAAAAAAAATAAAATTAGCTGGGCATGGTGGCATGTGCCTGCAGTCCCAGCTACTTGGTAGGTTGAGGTGGGAGGATGGCTTAAGCACAGGACTCGGAGGCTGTAGTGAGTTGTGACTGTGCCACTGCACTCCAGCCTGGGCAACAGAGGGAGACCCTGTCTCAAAAAAATAAAAATAGGCCAGGCGTGGTGGCTCACGCCTGTAATCTCAGCACTTTCGGAGGCCGAGGAGGGTGGATCACGAGGTCAGGAGATTGAGACCATCCTGGCTAACATGGCGAAACCCTGTCTCCACTAAAAATACAAAAAATTAGCCGGGTGTTGTGGCGGGCGCCTGTAATCCCAGCTACTCGGGAGGCTGAGGCAAGAGAATGGCTCAAACCCGGGAGGCAAAGCTTGCAGTGAGCCGAGATCATGCCACCGCACTCCAGCCTGGGCGACAGAGCAAGACTCAGTCTCAAAAAAATAATAATAATAAATAATAACTAAATAAATAAAATAAAATAAAATATAAAGGGAAACAACCCAGCCAGGCGTGGTGGCTCATGCCTGTAATCCCAGCACTTTGGAAGGCCAAGGCAGGCTGATCACCTAAGTTCAAGGGTTTGAGACCAGCTGGGAAACACGGTGAAACCCTGTCTGTATTAAAAATACAAAAATTAGTCGGGCATGGTGACGCACTCCTGTAATCCCAGCTATTAGGGAGGCTGAGATAGGAGAATAGCTTGAACCCGGGAGCGCAGAGGCTGTAGTGAGCTGAGACTGCACCACTGCACTCCAGCTTGGGCAATAGAGCAAGACTCCATCTCAAAAAAAAAAAAAAAAAAAGGGAAGCAACTCAAATATCTAGCATGCATAAATAATTGTGATAAACATTTGTACAGTGGGCTACCACCCAGCACTGAAAATGAATGAACTCTATCCCCAGCCTCAACCTGCATGACTCATAATGTTGAGTGGGAGACACAAGACACAAACGAATCCACACACCAATCAGGATTCTACCCAGATGAAGTTCCGAGCAGGCAGCATGGCGCTCTGCTGTTCGAGGGTGCACACAGAGAAGGCAGAACCAATGAAAAGCAAGAACATGAAGACTCTAAAAGCCAAGACATTACTTCTTGGGGGAAGAGAGGGGACACGTGGCAGGGGGAGGAGGCGGCTTCTGGAGTGCCAGAATGTTCTATTTCTTTTTTTTTTATCTTGAGACAGAGTCTCATTCTGTTGCCCAGACTGCAGTGCAGTGGCCCAATCTCAGCTCACTGCAACCTCTACCTCCTGGGTTCAAGTGATTCTCATGCCTCAGCCTCCCAAGAAGCTGAGATTACAGGGATGTGCCACCACACCTGGCTAATTTTTCTATTTTTAGTAGAGATGGGGTTTCGCCATGTTGGCCAGGCTGGTCTTGAACTCTCGAGCTCAAGCAATCCACTCGCCTCGGCCTCCCAAAGTGCTGGGATTACAGGTGTGGGCCATCACACCTGCCCTTTTTTTCTTTTTTAATAGAGACAGAGTCTCACTATGTTGTCCAGGCTGGCCTCAAGGAATCCTCCAGCCTCAGCTTCCCAAAGTGCTGGGATTACAGGTGTGAGCTACTGCGCCCGGCCAAGAATGTTGGTCTGTTTCTCTAGGAGGGCGCTGTAATTGGTGATCATTCTTTGAACTGTCCATTTATCTTTAGAGCCCTCTTCTGCACCTGTTACAGCTCACGAGAAAGACAGATGCAGAAAGGGCAGAGGAGTGCGGCCCAGGCCCATCCACATACCACACGGTGCAAGTACTTGTGGTCGTAGGCGCTGATGGGCTTGCCGTCCAGCAGCACGCGGCCCCCCTCCAGGGGGTAGAAGTTCTCTAGGATGTTGACGCAGGAGCTCTTCCCACTGCCCGAGGGCCCCACCAGGGCCGTCACCTTGCCGGGGCACAGGCTGAAGGAGACATTCTGCAAAGAACACACAGGCACAGTGTGGGGTCATTGGCTCAGGTCCCAGGACTGGATGCCCCGGCCTTCAACACAGGTGGGTGCCCTTCCCAGCCTACCCCATGTGCCTCTGCCTCGCTTGGACGCTGCTGGCCCCTAAACGTTCTCCTTTCTAGGACACTAGGACTTGGAAGCCCCTTTAGATTTGCTGTTTCCTCTGTCTGGAATGTTCTCTTTGCAGGGAGCCCCCTGATGAGGTCTCACCTCAAATGTCACCTCTCCGAGAACCCCTTCTTGACTGTTACCACCATTCCCATGGACCATCCCCACCACAGCACCCTGATCGATTTTCTTTCTAGCACTCATTATCTGGAATCATCCTGTTAAGTATCTGTCTTTCCCAGCTGGAGCCCAAAACTCCTGGAGGGCAAGGATCTTGCCTGACATATTCCCAGCTGCCCTGCCACAGCCTGGAGTATAGGAGGCACGTGAGAAATGGGGTGACGGAAAGGCTGATTCTGGCAGGCCTCAAGCCGTGCCCTCACCTGCAGGACCTGGGTGTGGGGCCGAGTGCGGTAGGTGAAGGTCACGTTCTCAAAGTCCACCCGGCCCTCCAGGTGGTCGGGGGCCAAGCTGCCGTCGTGCACCATGGTTGGCTGCCGGTCGATGAACTCGAACACCTTCTCAGCAGCCCCCACTCCCTGCATCAGGCCGCTGTAGACGGAGCCCACGGACTGGGGAGAGGAGACACGCGTTCCTGTCCCACTGACACCCGACTCCTAGGACCCACCCCTGCTAGTAGAGAGATGAGGCGGGTACAGAGAAAGCAAGGAGTTCTGGTGGGGAGGTGCAGGAGGCCAGTGACCACTCACTGCTGCATTAGATAATGACAGGGGAGGTGAGGACCGCAGCGTCACCAGCACTCTCCCAGCCATCCAGCCGAGTGGGTGCCATCATCCCCACAGGAGCAGACAGAAACACAGGAACCGGCAGGGGTGTGGCACAGCGGGAATCCAGCCTTGGTCTTTCAATTGCCATAGCATAGCTTTTTTTTTTTTTTTTTTTTTTGAGATAAAGTCTCACTCTGTCGCCCAGGCTGGAGTGCACTGGTGCAATCTTGGCTCACTGCAACCTCCACCTCCCAAGTCAAGTGATTCTCCTGCCTCAGCCTCCAGAGTAGCTGGGATTACAGGCGCTCGCCACCACACTCAGCTAGTATTTGTATTTTTAGTAGAGACAGGGTTTCACCATGTTGGCCAGGCTGGTCTCAAACTCCTGACCTTAAATGATCCTCCCACCTCAGCCTCCCAAAGTGCTGGGATTACAGGTATGAGCCACTAGACCTGGCTTGATTTCAATTTTCAAAATGGGTCTTAATGTGTACTATAAACATATTCTCCTTGGGTAAAAATACATAGAATATGAATGTAAATCACAATAACGGCCCATTTTCTTGAGCATTCTGCTTTTATGTATTTATGTTTTTGAGAGGAGGGTCTCACTCTGTTGCCCAGGCTGGAGTGCAGTGGTGCGATCTTGCTCACTGCAACTTCCGCCTCCTGGGTTCAAGCGATTCTCCAACCTCAGCCTCCCGAGTAGCCGGGACCACAGGCATGAGCCACCACCACGCCCAGTTACTTTTTTGTATTTTCAGCAGAAATTGGGTTGCACCATGTTGCCCAGGCTGGTCTCAAACTTCTGCCTCAGCCTCCCAAGTGCTGGGATTACAGGTGTGGGCCACTGCACCCGGCCAAGCATGCTCTGTATGTTAGGAGGTAGGTTCTAACATTATCTCTTAGTTTACTGATGAGGAAACTCAGGCACAGAGGGTTCAAGTAACTTGGCCCAGGTCACACAGCCTAGAAGTGGCAGAGCTAGGATTTGAATCCAGGCCCGTCTGTCTCTTGAGTTCAGGCTCTTAGGTGCTGAATGTCCTCACTGGTGATATGGGGGTGACATCAGCACCTGTGTCCTGTTGCTGTGAAGACAACAGCTGGTAGTAAACACTCAAAACCCCAGAGCTGGCCGGGCACGGGGCCTGTAATCCCAGCACTTTGGGAGGCCGAGGCAGGCGGATCATTTGAGGTCAGAAGTTCGAGACCAGCCTGGCCAACATGGTGAAACCCCCTCTCTACTAAAAGTACAAAAATTAGCTGGGCGAGGTGGTGCGCGCCTGTAGTCCCAGCTACTGGGGAGGGTGAGGCAGGAGAACAGCTTGAACCCGGAGGCAGAGGTTGCAGTGAGCCAAGATTGCACCACTATACTCCAGCCTGGGGGACAGAGCAAGACTCTGTCTCAAAAAAAAAAAAAAATTAGCTGGGCGTGGTGGCATGTTGGGTGTGGTGGTGGGTGCCTATAACCCCAGCTACTCAAGTGGCTAAGGTGGGAAGATCACGTGAGTCCAGTCTCGAACTCCTGACCTCAAGTGATCCGCCTGCCTCCGCCTCCCAAAGTTCTGGGATTATAGGTGTGAGCCACCACGCCCTGCCTAGTATTATCATTCTTGATATGATCATGCTGTCTCCCCTACTTACCTTAGGGAGAAATACCACATTGTTCAGAGCCCCCGGAACCCCACCACCCCGTTAAGATCCCTCTTCCCCACGCCCCCCTTCTCTCTGGATCCCTGGAAGCACTGGCCCCTCACCTCCATACAATCTCCCAGGACAAACTCGTAGATGATGAAGGCGATGAGGTTGCCGCTGGTCATCTGGCCCGAGATGACAAGGTGGCCCCCGTAGTAGAGGATGCTGACCTGGACCACCAGCAGTGTGAGCTGGGGCAGAGGGAGAGGGGATATGGGTCGGGGGGACTTTAGATCCCCCGCCATCCCCCATTCCCTGCCCCATCCCAGGCTGCAGAGGGAGGTGAGGGCAGAATCAGCCACAAACTGAAATGCCAGCCATTGGCAGGGGTGCCTTCCAAGGCTTGTCACTCAGGCCCACCCCTGCCCCGAGCATTTCCCTGCAGAGGCCTCCAGCTGGAGCAGGCTGTGGGTTTGGCCACAGAACAAGGCTTTCTTTGTGAGGCTCTGGCACACACATGCCACCCCCAGGCTCCTCAGCTTGGCCACACGGGAGCTATTCATCCTCCTCATGGGGAAGAGCATGACTCAGAGACGGCAAGTGCCCTGGCTAAGGTCACACAGCAAACTCTGTGTTTCCTCCCCCAGCAGGGTTCTGTGAAGAAGGGGCTGTGTTGGGGGCGCCCGTGCCTTCCTTCTGTGCCTGGGGGGCATCCGGGAAGGGAGTGGAGTCTGAGTACCCATGGCAGCCCACACCCAATCAGGGACTCCATCTGTCCTCCTCATGCCCAGCCAGAACTAGGCTGCTGTCTGGACCACCGTGCCTTGGTGGAAGCTGCAAAGGCACCCCCTGCCGGCGGACAGATTGCTAAAAGGCTCGACCGGCTGAGCTGGCCCTCAGCCCCTCCTCTCCTCCTTGGCTGGTACTTTTGGGAGGTGGCAGCCCCAGGAGGACCCAGATATCCTCTGTCCCCTGGCTCCCCTGTAGACCACCGACTCCCTCCTCCCTCTCACTCCAAACCCTCCTCATTCCTCCCCAGCTATGCCCTGACCTGCCCACCTCCCATGTGTGGCCAGTGGGGCAGTGCCATGATCCAAGTGCTCCCCATCCTCCAAGGAGGGGCTGTGACTCACTCCCGGGAGTGTGCCAGACACTGTCAGGAGTGTGTGTGGCTGTGACATGAGACCTGCCTGAAAGTGGCCTAGGGACCTGCTGACTCCCCACCTCAGCAAGGATGCTTCCCCAGCTGGGAAAAGAAAGCTCCCACCCTGCCACCCCACGCCAGGTGAGGGGGAGAAAGGGGTGGCCTTGCATCCTGGAAAGATTCTTAGCCGGGCACGGTGGCTCACGCCTGTAATCCCAGCACTCTGGGAGGCTGATGCGGGTGGATAACCTGAGCTCAGGAGTTCGAGACCAGCCTGGCCAACACAGTGAAACCCTGTCTGTACCAAAAATACAAAAATTGGCCAGGCATGGTGGTGGGTGCCTGTGGTCCCAGCTACGCAGGAGGCTGAGGCAGGAGAATCGCTTGAACCCAGGAGGCGGAGGTTGCAGTGAGCTGAGATGGCGCCACTGCACTCCAGCCTGGGTGACAGAGCGGGGCTCTGTCAAGAAAGAAAGAAAAGAAAGAAGGGGGGGGAGGGGAAGGAAGGAAGGAAGGGAGGGAGGGAGGGAGGGAAGAAAGAAAGAAAGAAAGATTTCTACCAGCTTGACACCAACACGCAGGGCTGATGTCCTAGATCGAGGGCTTCCCCCATCTTTGCATCCCTTCCCTCCATAGCCAGAGCTGCCTGGCCAGGGGCACGTACCCCGCTGCCCCAGACGTAGTACATGTAGGCGGCCGCCTCCTTCCTGTTCAGCTTGTACACCTGCTGCAGCTTCCGCAGGTACACCTCTGCCTCCTCCTCCTCGTTGGCAAAGCTCCGGACAGTTTTCATGGCGCTGATGGTCTCCTCGGCCGTGTTGCTCGCTCTGGCCAGGGCATTCTGGACTTCTTTGGAGAGCCTCTATGGACAGGAGGGGGACAAGAAGGAGAAGACCCCAAAACAGCCTCACTATGTACTGGAGCCCCCAGGCCTCTCTGGGTTTTTCCACCCTTTGCTGGCACCAGCTATATGCAAGAGGTTCCTGGGACAAAAAGACAAAATCTAGCCCTTTCTCCCCCATCTCCTTCTGGCTCAATTTGATACACTCAGATAGTCAACTCCAGAGAGGTTTTTGGGGCGATGGTTTCACTTCCTGAGGGATGAGGGATGCTGATCATTATGTCATCCCCAGTATTCAAAAGAGGCTATTCATGACCGGACAGTTTTTGGTAATCCTTTCAGAAAAGGGGCCTCAACACCTGACTCTGTGCTGGAAGAGCAGGGGATGCCTTGGACGGTTGTTCAGGTTGTACACTATACAAGAAACACCAACTATTAAAGGGGCACCATTTACATCATCAACATAAATTACGTTAGAGCCTGAGGGTTGACAAAGAGATTCCAGAACTCCCAGCCAAGTCCTAGATGGTGGCAGGGGCCATGGGTTGTGAAATCTGCCCACACCATGTGCATGTCACCACAGGCAGAGCTGAAAAGTGGTCCCAAGTGTGCGGCCATCAGGCTGCTGTTCACCAGTCTTGGAAGAGGCCCCTGGGTAGAGTTGTTCACACTTTGCAGGAGTCACTATGCTGATTCTCAAGCCAGCCAGGAAGGCTGCCCTAGAGGCCAGGACAGGAGCATGCACTGGCATGTCCCATGGCCACGTGTCATACCCTGGCCACAGGAAACATGCAGAGTGCCTGAGTCATGTCTGGCCATGGGCAGTGTGTGTGGCTTGTGGAGATGACTCACTGACTACACACAACACATTCAGGCATGGGGTGGAAAACCCAAATAGAGCCTTCCTGAGGCCTTCCTTAGCTGAACTCAAAGGCGGGGCCTGCAGTGCACACAGAGGTGGGGGCTGACGGGGAGCTCCAGGGTTTCCTGCTCTGTACCAGGGGCTGGTGGGAAGACTGGAAGCAAGGGGTAGGGAGCAGCATGCCGGACACGGCTCCGACTCTAAAGAATAGATTTACTTTCTCATCTCAGTGAGGACAGCGGGGAGGTTCGTGACCTGGAACTTCAGGAAGAGGTCCCGCCTGTGTGGCTGGAGAAGGCTGTGGGGAGTGGCCTCACCGGGGGCTGGGTGGGAGACGGCCTCCTTTGCTACCCTGGTCTCAGGTCACCAACACCAAAGACTCCAGTGGAGCTGTGACAGTTACTTACCTGGCACCACCTGGAGGCCGTCATGCATCTGAGCCCCTGCTCAGAAGTACCCCACGTGGGCCTGGGTGACTGTGAGGGGGTTGCCTGCACCTGTCACAGGGTCACAGCCCTGCCTGTCTGAACCCAGCCTGTCTGTCCCTTAGGGCTCGGGGGCACCCACCCATTCGGGAAGCTGAAGGAGGGTGAGGCCAAACCTGGCTCACGGGCCTAGCTCTGAAGCAGAAGCAGTGCTGTGGGGTGGCCAGAGGGGACAGCAGCCTGCCCATGACGGCATCACGGCAGGCCCGCACCATCCCCACATACACGCCAGGCACGTTCCAACCCAGGGCCTTTCCACTGGCTGTGCCCTCTGCTCTGCACATACCTCCCAAGACGCCCGCCTCCTTCAGACCCTTGCTCAGATGTCCCTTTCTCAGCAAGACTTATTTAACTGGTATTTATTCATTCGTTTTAGAGACAGGGTCTTGTTCTGTCACCCAGGCTAGAGTATAGTGGCACGATCATAGCTCACTACAGCCTTGACCTCCTGGGCTTAGGCAATCCTCCACCTCAGCCTCCCAGGTAGCTGGGACCACAGGCATGTGCCACCAAACGCAGCTAATTACAAAAAAAAATTTTTTGTAG
This sequence comes from Piliocolobus tephrosceles, assembly GCF_002776525.5. NCBI lineage: Eukaryota > Metazoa > Chordata > Mammalia > Primates > Cercopithecidae > Piliocolobus > Piliocolobus tephrosceles. The sequence continues at coordinate 120,740,110 of NC_045443.1, forward strand.
AGATGAGGTCTTGCTATATTGCCCAATCTTGTCTCGAACTCCTAGGTTCAAGTGGTCCTCCTGCCTGTGTCTCCCAAAGTTCTGGGATTACAGGCATGAGCCACTGGGCCCAGCCAGCAAGTAAAATGTAAAATTGCAACTACCCCCAATGCTCCCAATCCCTCTGCTCCTAACTTCGTATTTCTCCTTAGCACTGACCATCTTTTACTGTATTGTGGATTCTCATTCTCTGTGCTGTTGGTACCTAGTATCTGTCTCTGCCACGAGAATACAAGTTCCAGGAAGGCAGGGGCCTTGGCTGTTTCACTGATGTCTCCCAGTGCCTGGGACATAGCAGACGCTCAATCATTATTCACTGAATGAGCAAACAAATGAATGAATGAATGCAAACACAGCCTCAAGACCAGTCCTTCACTAGCCCTTAGTGGCGCCCTGAGCCCCCCCAAGGGGATGTTTGGGGGCTGCCAGGGTGCACAGCCCCCAGCAGGGTCGGGGCGGGCCTACCTTGTAGTACTTGCCGTAGATGTTGGACACCATCATGATGATGGGGAAGCCCATGAAGGTGACCAAGGAGAGCTGCCATGAGAGGCTGAACATGAAGACCACCACGCCCGTGACCTTGACCGTGTTCCGCAGAAAGACATTGATGTTCTGGGAGACCAGGTCGCTGACCATGGTGGTGTCCGAGGTCAGACGGGAGATGAGGTCCCCTGGAACACAGGCGGCTCAGCTCCCGCCACAGCAACCCAGGCCTTGGGGGTGGCAGTGGGGGATGCTAAGGGGCCTCTGAGACAGACACTGGGAAGCCGGGCCTCCCTACCTGTGGGCGGGGTTGGGAGGTGGGAGAGAAGAGCAGATACCCCTCGAGGGCTACTCTGAGCCAATCCCAGTAACCAGCATCTTGCTTAAGCTTCATGACATCCCGCTGTACAGCGGAGGAGGCTGGGGCTCAGAACAGGAAGGCCCCCGTAGTCACATGGCCTGTCCGTGACTGAGCCAGACTTCAAACCCATGTCTCCTCCCTGTCACTGGCAGAGGGGGTAACTCCTCTTCCCTTCTAGAGAAATAACAACCTGGCTGGTGGCAGGCACAAAAGCACAGACACTTCTTACCTAAGTTGGACACTGTGCTAAGAGCTTTGTAAGGACCCCATGGGTGGCTACTATCCATGTTCCCATTTTACAGACAAGAAAACAGAGGCTTAGAGAGGTGAAGTTCGCGAGTGGAGGCACCAGGGCTTGGACTCAGGCTGGTGTGTCTCAGAGCTTGGATCTTGGTGGATATTCTATCGTCTTTCCTGTTGTGGTCCCTGGCCCTCACCCGCTGACCCCCATAGGAGCAGAGTCTCTGCCGGCCACAGGGGTGGGTAGTCCTGGCCCTGGTGGTTTCCATAGGGCAATGGAAAGCAAGGCCTTGGCCCCTGCAGGGACCTCGGGTGGCCTGGCCAGGGCCCCACAGAGGCCGCAGCCCACACCAAAACCTCAGTGAGCAAGCCAGCTCCCAGGACACAGGCCAAGCCCAGGGTGTTCCCAGCCTGAACTAACAGCAGGAGGCGAAGGCAGAGGGCCGAGACCACCCACACGCCCATTTCATTCCTCAGAGCCAGGCAAGCCCACTGGGGTAGGGCCCAGCCCCCAGGACACCTAGGGCACTGGGAGGACCAACCTGTGCGATTCTCATCAAAGAAGCTTGTCTCCTGGGACACCAGTGAGCGGAAGAGACAGTTTCGAAGGCGAATGTTCAGTCTGGCAAATATGAGGGTAAAAATGCCGCCCCGAATACCTGCGGCAAATGAGCTAATTGCAGATAAGAGATGTTATAGCACGACGTCCTTCCAGACCAACGACCACACCCGGCTGCCCCCTCCCGCTGCCGGCAGGCCTGGGAGCCCCACGGCAGCCCTGCGCGAGGGCTGGCACCCCTGTGGGGTCTCCCTCATTCCCAGTGGGAGCCCCCCCAAGGTGAGGGCAAAGGGGACAGTGGTGGGGCAAGAGACCCAAATGTGCCAGCCAGACCCTCTCCCTTCCAGAACAGCTCAGACAAAGCTGGTTCTGTCTGGGACCAGATTCCTGCTTGGAAAACAGCCAGGGAGGGTGAGCCTCAGGGGAACTGAAGCCCTTTTCAGGGACCAGAGGGTGTGGTTCTAGGGTGCTCTAAGTCAGTGTGGAAGCCAGTTCCCAGGACGACCAGCTGAGGGACAGGCCCACCAGGGGCATTTCCAGGGCCTCCCTGGCCCCTGTCTTCCTTAGGAACAGGCCCTCCCTTCCCTCCCTGGTGCAGGCCGGGTGTGTGGGGCGGGGCGTGGGGGCTGAGCCGGCTACCTGCCAATGGCCAGCAGGCACACGATGGTGACAGCCGTGCTGAACTGATCCATGCTTTTCTGGATGACGATGCCGTCAATGGCGCGGCCCGTGTAGTAGGGCAGGAAGGTCTCTCCTGGGGGAGGCAGGGCAGCTTCAGGGACATCTGCAGCCAGGGGAACCCGCACCCTTCCTCCTGAGGCTCCAGAAGTCCACACACCAACCCCTCCGCCCGCTCCACCAGTGGGCTTTCCTCCCTTGGCAAACTCTTGCTGCCCATTGTGGGGCCCCAGGGTGCTTAATGCCCCCTCCTCAGAGAACAGGGGAGCACTGGGCCTTGCATCCACACAGCCTGCTGGTTCTTATTTGTAGTGGCTACCAGGCATCGAGCCAGGGCTCCCGCGGGATGCTTCATTCTCTTCTTTTTTGAGACAGGGTCTCGCTCTGTCCCCCAGGCTGGAATGCAGTGGTGCAATCATAGCTCACTGCAGCATCAAACTCCTGGGCTCACATGATCCTCCTGCCTCAGCCTCCTGAGTAGGGAAGACAGGCATGTGCCACCATGCCAGGCTAATTTTATTTATTTATTTATTTATTTATTTATTTATTTATTTATTTTTGTAGAGATGGGAGTCTTACTATGTTGCCTAAGCTGGTCTCAACCTCCTGGGTCGAAGCAATCCTCCCACCTCGGCCTCCCGAAGTACTGGGACTGTAGGTATGGCCCTGCTCCTGATCTTTGTTTCATTCCCTTTGGGGCAGGCCCTGGGATCACCCCGCATTTTACAAATGAGAACAGTTAATTTAATTTGGTTTTATTTTTATTTTTGTAAAATATTTTCTTTTTTTTTTTTTTTTTTAACTTTTTGAGACAGGGTTTCGCTCTTGTCGCCCAGGCTGGAGTGCAGCCTCAACCTCCTGGGCTCAGTGGATCCTCCCACCTCAGACTCCTAAGTAGCTGGGACTACAGGCACACGCCACCAGGCCTAGCTAAATTTTTTGTACTTTTTTGTAGAGACGAGGTTTCGCTAGGCTGCCCAGGCTGGTCTCTAACTCCTGGGCTCAAGCAATCCACCCACCTCAGCTTCCCAAAGTGCTGGGGTTACAGGCCTGAGTCACAGTACCCGGCTGAAAGTGAAGTTGAATGAGATGACTCGCCCAGGCCACATGGCAATCAGTGGCTGATTGACGGCAAAGTTGATTTCATTCTTCTCACTGGGTTCAGAATCCAAATTCTAGAACCTCACAAGATGTTGCTATTCTGGTTCCAGGCAATGCCGGAAATTGCCACCCCACCCCTCCTGGTGGGGCACTTGACACCTTGCTGGGTGCTTTCCTACCCACTTGCCTTACTGTGTTTTCACAACAATCCTGGGGTGGAATAGGAGACTCAGAGAGGCTGAGAAATTTACTCCAGGGGAAAGGCTGGGACTCAAACCTAAACTGGCTTCCAATCTGGGGGCTCTTTCTTTTCCCTTCCTGCTGTGGTCTGAATGCATCTCCCAGAATTTATATATTGAAACATAATCACAATGTGATGGTGATTAAGTCACAAGGACAGAGCTCTCCAGGATGGGATGAGGGCCTTTTTCAAAGGGCTTGTGAGCCTGGTTTGCCGTCTCGCGCCTTCCATCTTCTACAGCGTGAGGACACAGCAGTCTTCCCTCTGGAGGACACAGCAAGGAGGGACCATCTTGGAAGCAGAGAGTGGCCCTCACAGCACCAAGCCTGCTGGCACCTTGATCTGGGACTTCCCAGCCTTCAGAACAGTGAGAAATCAGTTTCTCTTGTTTCTAAATGACCCAGTCTGTGGTATTTTGTTATAGCAGCAGAAACGAGACTCCCCTGGCGATAATCTGGAATGCCTACTCTCCTCTTATGGAAATAATGGCGTGACCAGGCCAGGCCCTTGTTCATCCCAGGACCTGGTTCCACTGAAGTTCTTTTCATGAGCAGAGCCAGGTTTGGGGCCGGGCATACAGCAGATGCTCAATAAAGGTTAGTGAATGAACCCTGGGCAGGTCTGGCTAGCACTGTCTGACCTGGCTCAGACACGTGGATAGTGAGACATTCTGTGCAGTTCTGGTGCCCTCTGCTGGGACCATGAGGTGGCAGCCTAGAGGGCCTGTGTCCCCACAGTTCTTGGCCAGTCGGGGTCTCCAGCCAAGGCTGCAGAGTTCTGCCCAGCCTGAATTTCTGTCTCAGTTTACCCACAGAAGAGGGCAACGGTGAGCTGTGACAGCATTTTGGTTCCAGCAAGCACCAATGCTAATAATCGCCTTACTGGGTACCAGGGGCTGTGCAAAGCATGCCGGCAAACTGTCTTGCTGAATCTGCACAAGAATTATGTGAAACTCTCCAATGCACCAGCAAACAGACCATTTCCAGAATCCGACCACTTTCACTGCCTCTACTGCCCCGACCCTGGTCCAAGTCATTAACCTCACTGGGACTATCTCAGTAGCCTGCTCTCAACTTTGCTCACATCAGCCTGTTCACACAGCAGACGGCAGGATCCTGTTGGAACTAACTCAGATCTTGTTGCCCCTCGGCTCAAAACAGTCCCAAGCCCCCTTCTCATCCAGTGAGATGGTAAAAGCCAAAGTCTTTACAACAGACCACAAGGACCTGCGTGACTGAGCCCCTAGCAGAGACCTTTGTCTTCTCCCCGCTCCATCTCAGTCCCTCTGCTCCAGCTAACTGGTGTCTGCTCTTGAACAGCTGGACACCTTCCTGCCTCAGGACCTTTGCACAGGCTGGTCCTTCTGCCTGGAGTGCTCTTACTACAGACATCTTTTTTTTTTCTGAGATGGAGTCTCAGTCTGTTACCCAGGCTGGAGTGCAGTGGCACGACCTCAGCTCACTGCAACCTCCACCTCCCGGGTTCAAGTGATTCTCATGCCTCAGCCTCCCAAGTAGTTGGGATTACAGGTGACTGCCACCATGCCTGGCTAAATTTTATATATGTGTATATATATATATATATTTTTTTTGAGACGGAGTCTCACTCTGTCGCCCAGGCTGGAGTGTATTGGCATAATTTTGGCTTGCTGCCACCTCTGCCACCCGGTTCAAGTGATTCTCCTGCCTCAGCCTCCTGAGTAGCTGGGATTACAGATGCCTGCCACTGTGCCCGGCTAATTTTTGTATTTTTAGTAGAGACGGAGTTTCACCATGTTGGCCACGCTGATCTTGAACTTCTGACCTTGTGATCTACCTACCTTGGCCTCTCAAAGTCCTGGGATTATAGGCGTGAGCCACTGCGCCCGGCCTAAATTTTATATTTTTATTAGAGACAGGGTTTCATCATGTTGCCCAGGCTGGTCTCGAACTCCTGACCTCAAGTGATCTGCCCGCCTCAGCCTCCCAAAATGCTGGGATTATAGGTGTGAGCCACCGCACCCAGCCGCTTACCCCAGATATCTGCTCCCCTACCTTCTTCAAGTGCCAAAGGCCACCCAGTAATCCTATAGGTTTGGTACAATTATTCCTTCCATTTGTGGAAATGTATTCTTTCCACAGAAGAGGAAATTGAGGCTCAGAGAGATTAAGTCACTTGCCCAAGTTTATACATTTGGTTTACCATGAAATCCGTATTAAAGAATCTTAGGCTACAGAAGGTAGCTCACACCTGCAATCCCAGCACTTTGGGAGGCCGAGGTGGGAGGATCACTTGAGCTGAAGAGGTCAAGGCTGCAGTGAGCTGTGATTGCTCCACCGTACTCTAGCCAGCCTGGGTGACAGAGGGAGGCCCTGCCTCAAAAAAAAAAAAAAAACAGAAAGAAAGAAAAAAAGGACTCCATTTGTTTTTGAGATGGAAGTTTGCTCTTGCTGCCCAGGCTGGGGAGTAAATGGCGCAATCTCCGCTCACAGCAACCTCTGCCTCCCAGGTTCAAACGAGTCTCCTGCCTCAGCCTCCCGAGTAGCTGGGATTACAGGTATGTGCCACCACACCTGGCTAATTTTGCATTTTTAGTAGAGACAGGGTTTCACCATGTTGGCCAAGCTAATCTTGAACTGCTGACCTCAAGTGATCCACCCACCTCAGCCTTCTAAAGTGTTGGGATTACAGGCGTGAGCCACCACACTTGGCCTCTACCTTAATTTAATAAGAGATACTCAACCCTAAAACTAACATTTCCCAATTGGTGTTTTTTTTATTTTTGTTTGTTTGTTTGTTTGAAGATTCTGAGGGTACAGAAAAGCTGGGAACTGCTGAATGCATGTTGATTGAAAAATAATTATTAATTATCATAGCACCTAATTGTTTTTTTTTTTTTGAGATGGGGTGTTGCTGTGTTGCTCAGGCTGGTCTCAAACTCCTGAGCCAAAGCAACCCTCCCTCCTTGGCCATCCAAGTAGTTGGGATCACAGGTGTGTGCCATTGTATCTGGCCCTGACACTGATTAAGTATTTACTTGTGCTAGGCACCAAGCTTCCTCTCACTTCTTTCTCACAATACCCTAACAAAGCCCTCACTTCAGAATGGGCAAGTGAGCGCTGGCCAGGTTAATCACTTGCCTAAAGTTATCAAAGAAGTCGGGGGGCTAAGCTGTGAGTCTGCACCCTGACTCTTGATGCAATCCTGCAAGCTGGGAAAATGTGCTCAGCAGTATTTGAGGATGTCTGCATTCCTCCACCACACAGCAGCTGACGGCAGGGCCCCAGCAGGCAGGGTAAACAAGGTCATGGCATGGAGCGCTATCTGTCTGCACAGGCATGACAGCCATTCATTTATTCATTCAGTGAGCCCATCTCTGTGCCAGCTACTGGGATCCAGGGTGAGTTAGACCTGGCCCCGGCCCCTGAGGCGCTCAGGACCTGGGAGGGGAGGCAGGAGGGTGAATGCATAACAGGGTCTTGCTATGTTGGCCAGGCTGGTCTTGAACTCTTGGTCTCAAGTGATCCTCCTGCCTCAGACTCCCAAAGTACTGGGATTTTAGGCATGAGCCACTGTGCCCAGCATAAATGCATAGTTTTTTTTTTTTTTTTTTTTTTTTGAGATGGAGTCTCACTTTGTTGCCTAGGCTGGAGTGCTGTGGCACAATCTCAGCTCACTGCAGCCTCCACCTCCTGGGTTCAAGAGATCCTCCTGCCTCAGCCTTCTGAGCAGCTGGGATTACAGGCAGCTGCCACAACACCCAGCTAATTTTTGTATTTTTAGTATTGACAGGGTTTTGCCATATTGTTCAGGCTGGTCTTGAACTCCTAACCTCAGGTTATCTGCAGGCCTCGGCTCCCCAAAGTGCTGGGATTACAGGCGTGAGCCACCGCGCCCGGCCTGAATGCATGATTTGTATGTCATAAAAGCTATAACTGAGCGGCAAAGTTGCCACAGTTACCAGAATCTAAGGTGGCTTCCCAAGGAGGGGACTTTTGGGCTTCCCAGCATGAGCAGGAGAAACCGTCTGGTTGAACAGGAAGGGGTCAGCCCAGTCCCCACAGCTGCTAGTATTTACTGGGGGCTGTCTACGTGCCAGGAGCTGTCTGAGGTGTCTCACCCATGTGGATTAACTGAGCCTCCAATCCCAGTAGGAGGGTGCTACTAGGCCCATGTCACAGAAGAGGAGGCTAAGACTTAGAGGGGTTAAATAACGTGCCTAACCTCACACAGCTGTTGAGGGGATGGGACTGAGAGGGCAGAGATGGATCGTAGGAGAACAGGGCTGCAGAGTCGGGGCCAGCTCTGGGTTTGCCTGTCCTCTTTCAGAACATTCTGGCATTGTTATTGCATTGTCACCTCTCCAAGCTCTGTCTCTGTCAATTAACATTTTTATTTTATTATTTTATTATTATTTTTTTGAGACGGAGTCTCACCTGTCACCCAGGCTGGAGTGCAGTTGTGTGATCTTGGCTCACTGCAACCTCTGCCTCCCAGATTCAAGCAATTCTCCTGCCTCAGCCTCCCCAGTAGCTGGAATTACAGGCGTATGCCAACACATCTGGCTAAGTTTTATATTTTTAGTAGAGATGGGGTTTCACCATGTTGCCAGGCTGGTCTTGAACTCCTGACCTCAAGTGATCCACCCACCTGGGCCTCCCAAAATGTTGGGATTACAGGTGTGAGCCACAATGCCCGGCCTAAAATTTTTAAAACTCATAATAGCTAACAACCCTGAGCACTTACCATGACAAGCCAAGCTCTGTACTTAGTCCTTCTGTTTTTTGTTTTTTGTTGTTGTTGTTGTTTTTTTTGTAGAGACAGGGTCTTGCTCTGTTGCCCAGGCTGGAGTGCAGTGGCGTCATCATGGCTCACTACAACCTCAAACTCCTGAGCTCAAGGGATCCTCCCACCTCAGCCTCCTGAGTAGCTGGGACTATAGGCAAGTACCACCATGCCCAACTAATTAAAAAAAATTTTTTTTAGAGTCAGGGTCCTGCTATGTTGCCCAGAGTGGTCTCAAACTCCTGGGCTCAAGTGATCCTGTAGCCTTGGCCTCCCAAAGTGCTGGGATTAGACATGAGCCACTGCACCCAGCTCTCCTGTTTTTTTCAGCATCTAAAACGTCAGGAAATAAGGACTCTAACAATCCTCGTTGCACAGAGGGAAGTGAGGCTCACAAAGGCTGGAGAACTAGTGCAGGGCCATGCGGCTGGGTAGGGAGCAGGACAGGGATTTGTGCCCAGGCCTCGATGCCCCCAGAACCTGTGGAGCTCCAACCCTGCAGTGCCACCTTCCCACCTGGGTTGCTGAGTGGTGCCTTCAAACTGTTTGGACCAGACTCACAGGCACAAATACATTTCACATCACAAACCAGGCCACACTTGCACATAGGCACACACAACTAAAATATTAATAACAGTTTCACAAATCAACGCTGCATCTTACCACAAGCAACACACTCTGATGTTTGCTTTTTTTTTTTTTTTTGTGATCTGCCCACCTTGGCCTCCCAAAGTGCTGGGATTACAGGCATGAGCCACCACGCCTGCCCACTCCAATGTTTTCTAGTCTATTCTCTGATGATCCCAGCTCCAGGAATTTATTCTACAGATCCATCCACATTCATATGAAATGTGTATGAATAGAATTATTCACATGCAGGCTGGGCGCAGTGGCTCATGCCTGTAATCCTAGCATTTTGGGAGGCCAAAGCAGGTGGATCGCTTGAACTCAGGAGTTTGAGACCAGCCTGGCCAACACGGAGAAACCCTGTCTCTACTAAAAATATAAAAACTAGCCAGGTGTGGTGGCGGTGCCTGTAGTCCCAGCTACTTGGGAGGCTGAGGCAGGAGAATCGCTTGAACTGGGAGATGGAGCTTGTGGTGAGCCAAGATGGCGCCACTGCACTCCAGTCTGGGTAATAGAGCAAGACTCCATCTCAAAAAAAAAAATTATTCATGTTCAGAGGAAAAGGCTCAAAATAACCCAAGAGTCAAATGATGGGAGACCAACTAAATAATCCATGGTATATACAATGGAATATTATGCAGCCAAATAAAACAATGAGGTACTGGTTGGGAAAATTCCAGAACACATTGTTAAGTGAAAAGAGCAAAACATAAAACAATGTGGGTGAGAAGTGGGGGAGTGACGCATGTTCTTTTGATGTGCTTGTAGCTGCATAAGGAAAAGCTGGGAACATGCACAAGAAGTGAGTAAGAAAGAGTGTTTTCCTGGCCACCTGGGAGTTTCTGGATCCTTTTCCTGTAGTTAGCCCTGGGCAGGACGATCAGGGTAGAATTAGAAGTGAAACACAGTCAGGCATTGTGGCTTGTGCCTGTAATCCCCGTGCTTTGAGAGGCCAAGGTAGGAGGATCACTTGAGCCCAGGAATTCGAGATCAGCCTGGACAACATAGTGAGATCCTATCTCTACAATTTTTTTTTTTTTTTTTTTTTAATTAGCTGGGTGTGGTGCACATGCCTGTAGTCCCAGCTATTCGGGAGACGGAGGTGGGGGTATTACTTGAGCCTGGGAGGTTGAAGCTGCCGTAAGCTGTGATCATGCCACTGCACTACAGCCTGGGCAACAGAGTGAGAGCCTGTCTAAAAAGAAAAAAACAGGTGTGGAACTCATAGTTTCCCTTTTCTTCTCTTGTCTTTTACTTTTTCCTTTTACAAATTGAGATGGGGTCTTGTCATGTTGCCCAGGCTAGTCTTGAACTCCTGGGCTCAGGCAATCTTCCCACCTTGGCCTCCCAAAGTGCTGGGATTACAGGCGTGAGCCACCGTGCCTGGCCTATTTTTTCATTTTAAATTACATAAAATAGAAATGGGGCAGGCACCGTGGCTCACGCCTGTAATCCCAGCACTTTGGGAGGCCGAGGCCAGAGGATCACCTGAGGTCAGGAGTTCGAGATCAGCATGGCCAACATGGCAAAACCCCGTCTCTACTAAAAATACAAAAATCAGCTGGGCGTGGTGGCACGTGCCTGTAGTCCCAGCTACTCAGGAGGCTGAGGCAGGAGAATCACTTGAAGCTGGGAGGCAGAGGTTGCAGTGACCTGAGATTGTGCCACTGCACTCCAGCCTGGGCGACAGAGCAAGACTACGTTTCGAACAAATAAATTAAATAAATAAATAAAATAAAATAAAATAGAAATGGGTTCTCGCTATGTTGCCCAGGGTGGTCTTGAACTCCTGGGCTCAAGTGATCTTCCCACCTCAGCCTCCCAAAGTGCGAGGATTATAGATATGAGCCACCATGACTGGCCTGTTTTCCTTTTCGAATCAATTTGATGTCTGAACCACGTAAGTAAAATCTTTAAAATCTAAGGCAGTCATATCCACCTAATTTGATTTTCTGGTGGCCACGTGTCCCCGAGGTCCTTACTTACCCAGAGCTGCCACGATGAGGAAGAAAGAGGCGGCCACGAGGAAGGCCACATCGGGCTTAGTGTAGGAGAGCAGCTTCTGCAGCGTGGCCCCAGACGCCTGCTCGGGCGGTGGCAGGCCACTCCCAGGGAATCCCTCGGCCTCAGTGGCCGCCCCTGGCTCCAGGGCCTGGGTGCTTGGTCGCACGGTGGACAGCAGCCACCAGAGTAGGAAGGATGCGCCAAGTGAAATGTACGTCCACACGAACAGGGCCCAGAACCAGGGGTCCCGGATGGGCCTGCGCACCTCTGAGAAGAGCAGCAGCTTCACCGTGGCGTAGATGCCCACGAAGAGGCACACGAGGGTGATGACCAGCCACGAGGCCCGCAGCCGCCGGGGCCCCAGCGCACTGTTCTTGGCCACACCAATGGTGGCCCCCAGCAGCAGGCAGCTGCGGTACAGGCAGGCTGCCCAGAGGTCCAGCACCGAGTCAAAGATGTTGAAGTGGCGGATGTCCTCCAGGAGGCTGCGGTCCAGGTGACTGAAGACATAGATGGCCGTGGTCACGCAGATGTCCACACTCATGAAGGCCAAAGTCACCACCACCGCCTTCCACAGCCGCATCCTGCTGGCTGAAGGTGGGCGGGTGCTGAGGGCCAGGTTGTAGCTCACGGGGGCAAGGCCATCATCGTCCACGGGGCGAGGCCAGGCCTGTAGGGACAACAGCAAACATCAGCACAAGGGGTTCAGGTTTGCCACTCGCTGGCTGTGTGACCTTGAGAAAGTCACTTGACATCTCTGAGCCTTCATTTTCTCACCTGTAAAATGGCAATATCAACTTCCTGGGGTACTACGAAGATTCCACTCATTCAAGGGATACTTATTGAGTGCCCACTGTGGCCAGGCGCTGTTCTTTGATTTTTTGTGTCATGAACAAAAATAACAAAGATCCCTGCTCTCCTGGAGATGACATACTCATGCAGGAGACAGATGATAAGGAAATGGGTCAGGCGCGGTGGCTCACGCCTGTAATCCCAGCACTTTGGGAGGCTGAGGTAGGTGGATCACCTGAGGTCAGGAGTTTAGACCAGACTGGGATGTGTGTATTGTGAGGCCAAGGTTGGAGGATCCCTTGAGGCTAGGAGTTGGAGAGCAGCCTGGGCAACAGGGTGAGACCCTGTCTTAAAAATAAATAAATAACTGAATGTGGTAGCATGCTCCTGTAGTCCAAGCTACTTGGGAGGCCAAGACGAGGGGATCGCTTCAGCCTGGGAGTTCGAGGCTCTGGCTCCAGGGCCTGGGTACCTGGCCGCAGGGTGGACAGCAGCCACCAGAGCAGGAAGCCGCAGTGAGCTATGATCATGCCACTGCACTCCAGCCTTGGTGACAGCAAGATCCTATCTCTAGATAGGATCTGGAAGAGATGGAGTTTCGCTCTTTTTGCCTAGGCTGGAGTGCAATGGTGCGATCTCGGCTCACTGCAGCCTCCACCTCCCAGGTTCAAGCGATTCTCCTGCCTCAGCCTCCCGAGTAGCTGGGATTACAGGCATGCGCCACCATGCCTGGCTAATTTTGTATTTTTAGTAGAGATGGAGTTTCTTCATGTTGGTCATGCTGGTCTTGAACTCCCAACCTCAGGTGATCCACCCGCCTCGGCCTCCCAAAGTGCTGGGATTACAGGCGTGAGCCACCGCGCCTGGCCTAAAAATTTTTTTTAGTTAAAAAAAAAAGAGATAAGGGTTATGGCAGAAAAAAGAGGGGGGTGAACAGGATAGGGGTGAGGGAAGAGAGAGATCAATTTTATTTTATTTATTTCTTTTTTTTGAGACAGAGTCTTGCTCTGTTGCCAAGGCTGGAGTACAGTGGTGCGATCTACAGGTACCCCACCACCACGCCCAGCTAACTTTTGTATGTTTTTAGTAGAGATGGGGTTTCACCATGTTGGCCAGGCTGTTCTCAAACACCTGACCTCAAGTGATCCACCTGCCTCGGTATCTCAAAGTGCTGGGAACACAGGCATGAGCCACTGCACCAGGCCAAAGATCAATGTGAAACAGGGGCCCAGAGAAGACCTCGTTGGGTACGTAACACTTGAGCAAGACTTGAAAGAGGTACAGAAGTCTGCCAAGTGGCTATCTGGGGAAAAGCACTTGGCACAGGTGAAACAGTGCCAGAGCCCTGAGGCAGGAGTAGCCCTTGGGAAGGCAGCAAGGCCCCATGAGGTCAGAGAGGGTGGGGAGCATCTGGAGGATTTTGCATCGATAATGAGAACGAAGCTGAGATAAGCAGAGTTTAATAAACAGCCGCTGTCTTTACTACCACTACTAATTGCTCTGAACCTGTTTCCTCATTCGCAAAACGTGAGTGTGAGGTTCAATGTGTCAGTTCTGGGAAGAGTACCCGGTGCATAATTGCTGCTGATTGTAATCAACCACATACAATGTGTGCTTAATAAATGTTTGTCCACTTTTCTCCTCTCCACATCAGGCCTTCTATCTCTGCAACCCCAAATAAACTGTTTTGGTCTAAGAAAGAACTTCATAGCTGTCAGGGTGGCTTGCAGGCCGCAGAGCAATCCAGAAACCTTGGCATCTGTTTGGAAGTTTCCAGAATCTTTTCCTCCTGCCCAGGTTGGCCCTCGTGCCCAGCCCTAGGCCCCTTTGGTTTTCTGAATCTTGATGTCTGCTTTATCCAAGGCATCTCCTGGCACTGGGTCCCTCAGAACTCTCCCAGAGCTGCAGGGACACCTGGGAAGTGGACCTAGAGGCCTGAGTTTGTGAGTGGGGCTTGTCCAGGGGAGGGTGAGGACCGGGCTGGGGTGTGTCCCTGGGTGCTACCTCCTGTCTCAGGTCCAGTCCTTCCTCCCCTGGGCCTTTTGTTTTCCCATTTGCAAAATGGGCTGAGCTCTTGATCCCCCAAGAGGAGGGGCGAGGGGCTGGGAGACAGCAGGGATGACTGTGTCATGGCTGGGAAGGGGCCATCCTGAGAGAGATCCTTTCCCCAAAGCTCTGGCGCCCAGGTACACAAACCGCTCACACTATGGCATGATTGGAACCTCACACAATCCCACGAGGCCAGGGTTTCCATATTCCCACTTACAGTTGGGGAAACTGAGGCACAGAGCGACAAAATCATCTGATCCAGACATTCAGCCAACAAGGGCCCAAGCCAGGACTTGAGGCAGTGAGTGCAGGACCCAGCACCTGCCTCTCCACCTGTCCACTGCATGCCTGGCACACAGCAGGTGTCTAATAACTACAAGCAGACGGGGTTGTAACACCGCACTTCCTGTGAGCTCTGCCCTGCGCCATGTGCTTCAAATTCAGGTGGCTCCACCTGTTTAATCCTCACAGCGACTTTGTGAGATGTGCACTCTCATCCCTCCCACTTAACAGATGGAGAAACTGAGGACCAGAGAAGTGAAGATTGCCCAAGATTACACAGCTTCCGAATAGCAGAGCTGGGATGTGGACTCACAAGTGTCTGAGTCTAGAATCTGTGTTCTTCACCCCTAAACTAAGATAACATTCAACATAGAAAATGCTACCAGGGGCCAGGCACGGTGGCTCACACCTGTAATCCCATCTTGGCCTCTTGGGAGGCCGAGATGGGCAGATTGCTTGAGCTCACGAGTTCGATTCCAGCCTGGGTAACACGGCAAAATCCCGTTTCTACTAAAAATACAAAAATTAGCCGAGCATGGTGGCGCATGCCTGTAATCCCAGCAACTCAGGAGGCTGAGGCAGAAGAATCGCTTGAAACAGGGAGGTGGAGGTTGCAGTGAGCCGAGATCACACCACTGCACTCCAGCCTGGGTGACAGAGCGAAAGAAAATGCTACTGGGAAGTGTTCATCTAAGGAAAAGGGTCCCCAGCAGAGGGCTGGGCTGTGCGGCAGAGGTGATAAGACTGCTGAGGCTAATTGCTGGCAATGACAGCAGCTGGTGTGAGCTGACACTGGCTCTAGGCCCTTACATGCATCAGCACTCACCACAGCCCTACGAAGTAGGTCCCATCATTATCCCCATTTTATAGTTAGGAAAACCGAGGAACAGAGAGAGAGGTTAAGTGACCTGCCCCGGATCACACAAGCTAGGAAGTGACCAAGCTGGGATGTGAACCCTGGCCACTGAGTTCCAAAATCTGTACTCTCAACTCCAAAGCTCCAATCCTTCAAAACAGCCTCTCCAGGCGGTAGGCACAATCCCTACTGATTCTGAGAAGGGGTCTGAGATGCAGAGGGGAATGGAGTGGGGGGTCTAACGACCCCCAAGCCTGGGCCCTGCTTTCACCCCCGCACATCCAGGCACACTGAAGCTATCACAGAGATGACAGTTGCTTAGTCAGCAGCTGCCCCTCCAAAGATGGTCAGGGCCGAGCAGGGTCAAGGGCAGGGGAAGTGGTAGGATGGTCGGACACCCCCAGCCCAGGTCCTCGGTCCCTCCCCAGCCCTGCCTGTGCTGCCCACGCAGGCTCTTGTCTGCTGCAATGCAGAGGCCATGGGGAGCGAGCGAGTGGGTGAGCTCCAGGCAGAGCCCAGGGAGGGAAGCTCCTGGCCCGGTGCCATTCCAGGCCTCCCAGCCAAGCCACTGCCGTCTGCACCAGGTGCTGCCAGCCGCCTCAGCTGCTGCTCTCCTCGTGGTGGGCACATGGGGTCCCTCAGTCCCCAGAAAGGGGCTGGGGCTCAGAAGTGGAACAGGAGGCAGATCCACAAGACACTCAAAAGCTGGACAGCAGCGCAGGGGCTTGGCTGACTCTCCCAACTTGACTCCCAGCCTCTGGGGGATTCCTTCTCCATCCCCCGACAGCCCAGGGTACCAGTCATGCCCCCCGCCTCCAGGAGCCTATTTATCTTCATCAGAGTAAACAAAATTTCAGACACCCATATCACAGACCACCAAAGCCACATTTTGCAGATGGGGAAACTGAGGCCCAGAGAGGGAGGGGGTGAGGCTTGTCTCAGGTCATCCAGCAGGCTGGGGCAGAGCAGCGCTAGCACCTGAGTCCCTGCCCCCAAGCACTAGTCCTTCTACCACAGGCTCCCAGCAGAGTGGAATCCAGCCCCAGGTCGGGTTACAGTCCTCGGGGGGGACAGTTACTCCGTTATTTTTGAAGCTACTGGGCAGAAGTGTGACCACCAGCCAAGGCTGCTTAGAGGCCCGTCCCCGCTCTCCATCTGCCTGACTCAGAGGACGCGCTGGGCTTGGCCAGGTGAGGCTAGAGGGCAAATTGTGAGCACATGGGTGACCTGCTTGGCCCGAGGGACAAGGACAAGGTGGTGGCCAGAACAGGCCCCGCCTAGAATGGGACAAGGCCCAGGAAGACACGGGTGGCTTGCCCTGACTCTGCGCACTAAAGAATGGCACAGGATAAGCAAGTGGCCCTGTCCCCACCAGGGGTCTTGTCAAAGGCTTTTCTTCCCAGGATAGGAGACGTTGGTTGGGGTATCTCTAGGCGTCAACTGCAGAGAAGGCCAGAAGACGATAGATAGCAGTTATTATGACACTGCAACAGAGACCCTTTGCAGAGAAGGCCAGGAGACAATAGATAAAAGTTATTATGACGCTGCAACAGAGACCCTTCACCGGGCCCTACTATGTGCCTGGCACCTCCCAATGCAGCCAGGCCTCCCCACTTCCCTGGGAGGACCCTGTGGTCATCGCTTCGTTTTACAGCTGGGGAGAAAGAAGAGGTTAAGTGACATGCAGAAAAAGGACGAAGGCAGGACGGAGACCCGCATCCAGGTTCTCTAGGGTCTCCAGGATGGAAACTCGGGGGAGGGCCTGCCCAGGCTATTCAGGGACTGCAAGAAAAGGGGCCAAAGAACTTGGGTGGCCCAGTGGCCTCAGTTCACCCCTGACATGGTGAGCTTCTCACCCCGGCGCGGGCCCAGACCTGGACAAGCCTGTTCCATTTGCTGCACAGCAAACCACTGACTGACGGAGGCCCGCTGGGTGTGAGGGCGTGACTGTGGGGGTCTCTGGCGCTGGGGCAGGACCCGGCTGGGTCTGCCTGGGTCTATCCTGATTTCATCCCTGCTGAGCCTCCCGCAGCCCACGTGGGGCCCAGCCTCACTCTGGGACTTGAGAAGCTGTCTCAGGTGCTCTCAGCTCTAGGGGAGGCAAAGAGAGATGCCAGGTGCCCTCCCTCCAAGCCTCCTCTTGTCACCTGGCCCTGCCCCATCCGGAAAAGGGGAATGGAAGCCACTCTATCTCCGGGGGGTAGGGCAGAGGCGGGGATCCTGTCAGCCCAGCTTAAAGCTGTCTCAGTTAATGTCAGGCCGGGGGAGGAGGCTTTTTTTTTTTTTTTTTTTTTTTTTTTTTACAGAGGCCCAGAAATAAAGGAGGCTCCCCTGGGAACCTGCAGGCCTCACTGCCAGGGTGGATGGTGGGGAGCAGCAGCAGCCCATTGGCCTGCTGGGGAGACTGAGGAAAGGGCTTTGCCCAGGTCAGCAGGCACAGGCCAGATCCCCAGGCTTCTGCCAAAGCTTTGGTGCTCAGGATTCCTGGGAAGCCCGACATGGACAGCAGGAGCCCTGAGAAGACGCGCCAGCCCCGTCCTGGGGGAACGACAGCCATCCCAGGATCCTCCTACACCTCCCACATTTTCCAAGAGGCAGAGGCGCCTGGGGGGTTAACAAAAATGGCAACATTCGCCCTGCGGGCGCGTAAAGGATGCTGCAGGGATGGGGGCTGGGAGCTGCGGCTGCGGGCGCCGGGAGGGCTCCAGGGAGACTCCCACCTTCAATCGAGATGCCTACTCCCACCGAGGCAGGGGTGCCCAGACGCCCCTCAACCCGTGCCTGGCCTGGCACCCTGGCCTGGAAAGGTCCCAAAACCAGGGGTCCAGGGTGTCTTGCTCTTACCTGTTACCTGGCACCAGGTGAGCTGTGGGAGGGGGCGCGCAGCAGGATCGGGTCTGTGGTGCAGGTTCCGCGCTGCTCATTGGAGACTGCGCCGGACGCGTTGCTCGCTCCGCTCTTCCCGCTGCTCCTCCCCGCCTCCCGCCCGCGCTGCGCCGCTGCAAGGTCGGAGCTGAGCCTGGCGTGCGTTGAGACCGGCTGACGGACGGGGCGGGGCCTAAGGGACGGAGGGGGCGGGGATCCTGGGACAGGGACCGGCGGGGCCTCTCGGGAGGGGCGGGGCCTCATGAGGAGTGGGCGGGCTCTTCTGGACGGGGCGGAGCTCCCGGGGAGGGGGCTGGCGAAGCCTCCGGGTGGGGCGGGGCCTCCTGGGGGCGGGGCCAAAGCTGGCCACCTGCTCACCTGTGGCAAACTCCTCCCACATCTGACCATCCAGGCCCTCCACACTGCGCGCTCCTCACCTGGAGCCACAGGCCCATCCTGAGGGGACGGAAATGGTTTCACCTGAAGGAGGTCTGCTTTTTAACTGGTCTTTTTGCCTGGAGGGACAGCTAGCCAGTCCAGGAGGGTGGGTTATGGTCCTCATTCATTCACTCATTCTTTCATTTATTCACCCAACAGATATTTATCCAGTGCCTACGGCATGCCATATGGCCTTTTAAGCATCTGAAATTAAACACTTAGCAAAACAAGATCCTTGCCCTTCTGGAGCTGACATTCTAGTGAGGGTGTCAGACAACATATATAAGCAAATGAGATATATTGGAAGGGAGTACATTTTACGGAGAAAATTAGTACAAGATCGGGGATCCGGGGCATTGGAGAGGGGAGGCAGCGATATGTCCTCAGCTACTGCCAGGTGCTGGGAACACAGCTGTGTGTGAAAAGACAGAAAACTCCCAGCCTTCATGGCGTGAAGGGGACAGAACATCAGCAAGTAAGTGCATAAGACCATTCAGGTACTGGGTGCAGTAAAATAAATAAAACTGGCTGGGCGCGGTGGCTCACGCCTGTAATCCCAGCACTTTGGGAAGCCGAGGCGGGCGGATCACGAGGTTAGGAGATAGAGACCATCCTGGCTAACACGGTGAAACCCCGTCTCTACCAAAAATACAAAAAAATTAGCCGGGCGTGGTGGCGGGCACCTGTAGTCCCAGCTTCTCGGTAGGCTGAGGCAGGAGAATGGCGTGGACCCAGGAGGTGAGGGAGCTTGCAGTGAGCAGAGATCGCGCCACTGCACTCCAGCCTGGGCTACAGAGGGAGACTCTGTCTCAAAAAAAAAATAAATAAATAAATAAATACTAAGTAAATAAAACTGTGTAAGTGAAAGGTGAGAAGGCGTGAGTCACAGGGAGGGAAGAACATCCTATGCTAAGGCCTGCAAGTTCAAAGGCTCTGAGGTGGAAGCCAACTTGGCCACTTGAGGACCAGAAAAGGGCCCACGGGTCCTGAACCAGGGGAAGTGGGGAGTGGGCTTACGGCCCAGAAGGACAGCAGGTGAGGCGAGAACTGCCCACATCCCCGGATCCTCCGATCAGAGGCTTTTTTTCCTGAGACAGAGACTCCAGAATGGAGTGCAGTGGCAAGTTCTCAGCTCACTGCAGCCTCCGCCTCCCAGCTTCAAGTGATTCTCCTGCCTCGGCTTCCCGAGTAGTTGGGATTACATGTGTCCGCCACCACTCCTGGCTAATTTTTGTATTTTTAGTAGAGATGGGGTTTAGTCATGTTGGCCGGGCTGGTCTCAAACTCCTGACCTCAAGTGATCTGCCCTCCTCGTCCTCCCAAAGTGCTGGGATTAGAGGCGTGAGCCACAGATGCCCAGCCCCGAACAGAGGCTTTTTAGATCACTCTCTGAATTGGAAATGTCCTCTGCTATTTGGTGGGACAGCTTCTTTGGAGGGGAATTTGTTCAGAACTTACAACACTATTTTTTTTTTTTAACCCAGAAGGAATTTCCTCTACAGATACACCTGTGCAGGGGAGCTAAAGTACTAGCTTAAAGGTAGTTACTACAGGAGCAAAAATCTGGAAATAACCTAAATATCCTTCCATAGGGAACTGGCCAAATAATTAGAGAACACCTGTTCAACAGAATACTCTGTAGCAGGAAAAAAAAAAAAAAAAAAAGAAGATACAGAGTTATATAAAGGTATGGAATGACCTCCTAAATATATTGAGTAAAAACCAAGGAGAGAATAAAGTTGAACCATGTTACTATTTGTGCAAAAACAAAGGCAAATATCTGATTGTACTTAAAGACGATATTTTGGATGGACTGTCCAAAAAGCAGGAGTCGCTCAGAGCTGGGCTCTGTCATTTATGCTGCGTGACCTTAAAGAGGTGACTTTGCCTATATGAGCCTGTTTTCTCATCAGAGAAATGGGGTAATAAAGATATCGACTGCATCAGTTAAAGGTAAAATGTGACAAGGCCAGTGAGGGCAGTCCCTGGCATGTGATAAACTTTCAGTAAAGGAAAACAAGGATTATTTTTAGGAGAGGTGGGATGACTGAACCTTTAGGTAACTATTAGCATAGTATAGCAAAAATCTACAGGAGCTGTCAGAAATGTGAAACGGACAGAAACAAGTCGGCCTCATCACATGACATTTCTTCACACGGATGTTGCTTTCCAGTGATCAAGTTTGCAAGCTCTCCAGTCTCTCATTCCTCTGTACTTTTTTTTTTTTTTTTTGATGGAGTCTCGCTCTAACATCCAGGCTCACTGCAGCCTCCGCCTCCCAGGTTCAAGCAATCTTCTCACCTCAGCCTCCTGAGTAGCTGGGATTACACGTACGCACCAACACACCCGGCTGACTTTTGTACTTTTAGTAGAGACAGGGTTTCGCCATGTTGACCAGGCTGGTCTCGAACTCCTGACCTCAGGTGATCCACCTGCCTTGGCCTCCCACGGTGCTGGGATTACAAGCATCAGCCACCGCACCCAGCCTCTCTGTACCTTTGCATAGCTTGTCACTTCTGCCAAGGATGGGCTTCTCAAATCCTGGCCACTGCATCCCTTTTACATATCTGGCCCACTCTCCTTGCACTTGAAACAATCTTAGAGTGAGAGCTTGGTGAGGCGGGGAAGGTAAGTTGCAATGCCAGGTGCACTGCAGGAGGCTGTCAGCCTTGTGACAAGGGGAGGGTGAAACAGGTGAGGCACAGGTGAGTGGGGCACTGGTCACTGCCTTCCCAGCGTCCTTTCCACCCCTGCCCCCTGCTGTGTGGCAGCCAAGTGGCTTGAGTGGTCCCACTGAATCCCCAGCCTAGTCACAGAGACTGGCTCTGGTAAACTTGGACTAGGAACCATTGTGTGAGTGACTGCTAATGGATACAGTGTCTTTTTGGGTGAGGAATGTTCTAAAAGTTGATTGTGGTGATGGTTGCACAACTTTGTGAATATACTAAAAACTCTTGAATTGTACACTTTAATTTGGTGAATTGTATGGTATGTAAAAGTGTATCTCAAAAAAGCTATTATTACAAAAAGAAGGCCAGGCAATTGGCTTATGCCTGTAATTCCAGCACTTTGGGAGACCCAGTTGCTACAAACAATTTAAAAAATTAGCTGGCTATGGTAGCACATGCCTGTAGTCCCAGCTACTAAGGAGGCTGAGGTGGGAGGATTGCTTGAACCTGGGATGTTGAGGCTGCAGTGAGCTGTGTTCATACCACTGAACTCCAGCCTGGGTGACAGACCCTGTCTCAAAAAAAAAAAAAAGAAAAAAGAAAAAAAGAAAGAAAAAACACTCCATGCCATATGCCATCAAGGAAATGCAAATTAAAACAGCAATGTGGTATCAATACACACATCCTAGAATAGCTGAGATCTGGAGCACTGACAACACCAAACTCCGTCAACCATGAGGAGCAACAGGAACCCTCATTCAAGACTGCGGGGGATGTAAAACAGTACGGCTAGGGAGGAAGGCAGTTCGGCAGGATTTTTTTAATAAAACTAACTATATTCTTACTACATGATCAAGCAATCACACTCCGTGATATTTACCCAGAGGAAGTAAACATTTACGTCTACAGAAACACCTGTCCACAGATGTTTATAGAAGCTTTATTATTATTACTTTTGCGATGGAGTCTCACTCTGTCTCCCAGGCTGGAGTGCAATGGCACGAACTCAGCTCACTGCCACCTCTGCCTTCCAGAGTCAAGTGATTCTCCTGCCTCAGCCTCCGGATCAGCTGGGATTACAGAAGCCTGCCACCATGCCCGGCTAATTTATTTATTTTTTTGAGATGGAGTCTCACTCTGTCACCCAGGTTGGAGGGCAGTGGTGTGATCTCGGCTCACTGCAACCTCCATCTCCTAGGCTCCAGTGACTCTCCTGCCTCAGCCTCCCAAGTAGCAGGGATTACGGGGCACGCCACCATGCCTGGCTAATTTTTGTATTTTTAGTAGAGATGAAGTTTCTACTAAAATACAAGAACTTTGGGAGGCCAAGGCCGAGGCGGCCGGATCACGAGGTCAGGAGATTGAGACCATCCTGGCTAACACGGTGAAACCCTTTCTCTACTAAAAATACAAAAAAAAAAAAAAAAAAAAAAAAAATTAGCCGGGCGTGGTGGCGGGCGCCTGTAGTCCCAGCTACTCAGGAGGCTGAGGCAGGAGAATGGCGTGAACCCGGGAGGCGGAGCTTGTAGTGAGCCGAGATCGCGCCACTGCACTCCAGCCAGGGCGACAGAGTAAGACTCCGTCTCAAAACAAACAAACAAACAAAAAACAAAAAAATTAGCTGGGCGTGGTGGCGCGAGCCTATAATGCCAGCTACTCGGCGAGGCTGAGGCAGGAAAATTGCTTGAATCCGGGAGGCAGAGGTTGCAGTGAGCCGAGATAGCGCCATTGCACTCCAGCCTGGGTGAAATTCCATCTCAAAAAATAAATAAGTAAATAAATAAACATAAATAGTACACGCTCATCTTGCAAACTGCTGCAAAGGGAGAGGGGGTGAGGATGGGGTGGGGTACTGCATGTGCCAGGCCTGCCTGGTGGCTGGCTGGGGAGCCGACCTGCTCTGGGCCTCCTGGGGAAAAAGGGCAGTTAGGCGGGTAATGAACATTGAGCAGGGGAAATGGATACTTTCCCAGGTAGCAAGGCCTCTCGCTATCACTGGGCAATCAAGACGACTGTAAAACTTTAAACACCTCGGGCCGGGCAGCTCTGCACGAGAAAACCCCAAATCCCACATACTCCCACCACTCCCAGAAGCCCTGTGGTGGTGAACTGGGGAACTCAGAGGGCAGGCTGTTGGGTTCAAATGCCATATTTGTCCCTTACTGGATGTGTGACCTGCGGCGGGTCCCTGTGCCTCTCTGGGTCTCAGTTTCCCCATCTGTAACACGGCGATATAATAGTACCTAGCTCAAAGGTTTAATGCTGGCAGATCACCGAGCAAAGGTCCGGAGACGGAAGAGGCTCGGTCTGCAGGACTTATCATTTGTTGACCGCGGTGAGACCACGCCCCGTCGCCCTCCCACACCTGACCCCGCCCTCCCGCGTCCGTTGGGAACGCCACCGGAAGTAGCGCGAGGCGGAACGTTTTAGCCGAGACACTCACTGGGGCAATCTGAGGTACTCCAAGAGACTGTGGCGGAGGGACCGGAAGCGCCAGGCAGGGATCCGGGGTAGATGCCGAATCCAAACTCAAACGCACAGGTCTGGATGATTGAAGCAGCGGCGGGAACTAGTAGGACCTCCGAGCTCTTTAAACTGTCCTCAGCCTTCCCCGTGGGCTCGGCCGGTTCTCCACAAGCTCCGAGCAGGAGAGAGGCCGACGTTTAAGTCAAAGGCCTTGGGGCTCCGAGTCTCTCCCTCTCCCCGTCCTGTAAAGGCGCGACCCAGTTCAGCTGTCTATAAAGTGGAGCCATTAGTCCCTGCCTCATGGTGGGAAAACTGAGAGGCGGAACGAGGGGGCCGCCGGTCCCAACCCGTCCCAGGAGCATCTTTCTCCGCAGACCATTTCCTGGCGAGGTGCGTCTTCGTCCTTTTCCGCCCTCGGGAACTTAGAGCGGCCCCTTGGCCGCTGGTCCCGCACCTCCCGCGGTTGGGGGCGTACCCGGAAGTGCCCCTGTGGAAGCGGGCAGGGCGGTGGGCGCTTCACTATGGCGACGGTGGCGGCCCCGCGGCGCTTCTGCCGGTGCGCCTGCTTCTACACGGATAACTTGTACGTGGCGCGCTATGGGCTGCACGTGCGCTTCCGAAGCGAGCAGCAGCTGCGCCGGGACTACGGCCCGGTGAGTGGCCGCTGTTGTCTCTACGGAGCAGTGGGCAGAGAGGGGCGGTGGAGGAGGGTAGTTCGTCCCCAAGGTCGTTTGCTTTGCGCACGGCGCGCACCGCATCCTCAAATACAAGAATGACGGCGTCTCTGTGCCTCAGTTTTCTCACCGTAAAGGGGTAATAGTATCTCTCTGTGAGGTTGTGAGGAAGGAATGAATACGCATGTAGAGTGCCTAGGACAGGGCTGGGCTCAGCTTGCCACCTCATAGCAACACCAGCCCAGAGCCCTGCCCTCAGCTTGACAAGGTTCCGCAGTTCATCCTCTCCATGATCCTTTGAGGTCGGGGCTCCTCTCCCCATTTTAAGCAGGGGAAACTGAGGCTTAGAGAGTGAAGGGACTTCCTGAGGGCATACAGTAATGCTCAGTGTTCTTTCTGCTCCCAGATCCTGCGCAGCCGAGGCTGTGTTAGCGCCAAGGACTTCCAGCAGCTGTTAGCAGAGGTATCAGTCCCCTGCCCCTGCACAGCTCCTCCTTGTTAGATTTGTGTCCGCAGCTTGAGGGGTCCCCTAGCCTCAGTCCCTGATCCCTGAAGGATCACTTAGGCCCTCACTTTCCTCCTTCCTGCCCCCCACTCACCCCTCCACACCTGGGTCTTGGCACCAGGAGAGAGAAGGGGAAATGCTGAGTTGCCTAGTCATGCCGTTCTTAACACCTCTGGGAGATAAGCACAAGCACCACCTTCATTTTGGATTGAGAAGCTGAGGCCTAAAGAAGGATCACTTGCCCAAGCTTTTTTTTTTTTTGGGACATGGAGTCTTGCTCTGTGGTCCAGGCTGGAGTGCAGTGGCGCAATCTCGGTTCACTGCAAGCTCCGCCTCCCGGGTTCACGCCATTCTCCTGCCTCGGGCTCCGTAGTAGTGGGGACTACAGGTGCCCGCCACCAAGCCCGGCTAACTTTTTGTATTTTTTAGTAGAGACGGAGTTTCACCATGTTAGCCAGGATGGTCTCCATCTCCTGACCTCGTGATCCACCCTCCTCGGCTCCCAAAGTGCTGGGATTACAGGCGTGAGCCAGTGCCTGGTCACTTGCCCAAGCTTTTACAGCAGGAGCAGATGAGATCCCAGCCATGGCTTCCAGGCCCCTGGGCTCTTCACACCTTCCCACATACCCGGCAGGCTGCTGCCAGGGTTGCTGACCCACTCCCTCCTCCTCCTTCCCCTGGAGTCAGTGGTGGGAAGCTTCCCAGGAGAGTCCTCAGCAACCTCTGGAACGCAGGACTTGGCCATGACTGTCTCCCGCCCCTGTGTGGGCCCAGATGGTTGAGGTACATCTAGGGGTTCTCATCCCAGCTAGGCTCAGGTTCGGCAACCTGAAACAGGACGGGTTTCCTTCTAGAAGTCCCTTTCAGCTAACAGTCTGGAACTTGCAATTGACATAGATTCAGGAGTGTAGGCTAGACTTGGCTTCCAGCCTGGGCCCTGTCTGGCATTCCTGGGCTTCAGTTTCTTCATCTGTACAGTGGCCTCAGGAGGATGGGAGGCCCCACCTGGTAACGGCCTTGTGCCACCCCAGCTTGAGCAGGAGGTGGAGCGGCGGCAGCGGCTGGGGCCAGAGTCAGCGGCTAGGAAAGCCCTCATCGCGAGTTCCTACCACCCGGCACGGCCTGAGGTCTACGACTCACTGCAGGTACCAGCCAGCAAGAGTGCCTGAAGGCGGGTACTGGAAAGAGGAGGTAGCATTCAGGGCTGAGGGGCTGCCTGCCCCACAGCTGGTGTGTTCTGCCCCTAGGATGCAGCTCTGGCCCCCGAGTTTCTGGCTGTGGCTGAGTACAGTGTGTCCCCGGGCGCAGACCTCAAGGGCCTTCTCCAGCGGCTGGAGACAGTATCGGGTGAGGTTCTAGCCCTGAGACCTGGCAGGACCAGGGGATGGCAGCCTGGGAAACCTGGGTGTGGGACACTGGGGTCCCTCCAGCCACCATCTCTGCCTCCAAAAACCAAAGCAGCAGGAGCTGGAAGGGTCAGTGGGACCAGCCTGCCAGGAACAGGACATCTGCATTCATTCATTCATTCAGTACCTGCCATGAGCTGGTATCTTCATTCCTTCCTTCACACCTTCCTTCGTGCCCTCATCCAGCAAATAGTAGGTATTTGGGTCATGTGTGGGACAGCTGGCACACTCAAACAAGGCTGATCCAAGATCTTAAAAGGACCATTGAGACAGGTGTGGGCAGGGTAAAGGGACCAGTAAGGAATGGCAAAGCCCCGCCCCCCAGGGTTGGCAACAGGAGGGAACAGTTACCACCTGGAGTTGTGGCTCTGGGCAGAGGCCTGCAGCCATGCCAAACTCCAAGTAGGGCAAAAAATGCCCCATTTCTCCTCTTACCTTTGGATTTCCTGCTGGGCTCACTTATTGGTTAAACCCAGCAGGAAATGCTGGGCAAGGGAGGTTTGCATATTGTTTAACCTCTGTGACTCAGTTTCGTCATCTGTAAAATGGGAGCAACAGTAACCCCCTCTCTTAAGACACCGTGATGATCAAGTGAGTTAATCTACATAGAGTGCCTGACACAGGCCCGTGCCTAGTGTTTAGAAAGTGTTTCCAGTTCTTACTGGCACTGATAGCCTGGGCTAGGGGCTCCTGTGGGAGACACGTTTCCCCTCATGGAGGCTGTGCTTTGTTAGGGGACATGGGTGGAAGGAACTCGCCTCCTCCCAGCCTGGGGGTGCTCTCCTCATTGCCTTCCACTCCCCGGCAGCTGAGATTGTGCTGAGGCTGTTGGCTGGGGCAGGGCCCCGGCTGCGAGGTGGCCCCATCGGGGGCACACTAGCCCTGCACCCCTGGGCACTGGTGCATCTGCCAAGAAATGTTTAGGTTTCCATTCTCAGCCTGGCTTCTTCCCCCTCCAGGGCCCAGCAAGAAAGAACAGCCCCTCCTGGCCTTCCTGCTGGGGGACAGAGGCTCCCAGAGCCACTTCTGAGTTGGGGTACAGACCTCGGTGGCTCATCAGGTGAAAGGAGGTGCAGAGAGAGCCTGAAGTTGGCTCTGTGATCCCAGCTTGGCCGTCACTGGCCTGCTGGGTGTCGCTGGGCTACTTCCTTTCCCTCTATGGGCCTCAGGACCCATATGGGAGCTCCCAGGGCCAGCCCTGTGGACACTTGTGGAGTCTGGGGAATGGTTCCGGGCGTAAGTGGGGGGGCATGGGAATCAGCCTCTCCTGCTCCTCATGTTACTTCATTTAGTCATCACAACAGCCCTGAAAAGCGAGGGCCTTATCCCCATGGCACAGGTGATGAAACTGAGGCTTGGGGGAGTGAACAGACATGCCCAGACTCACACGGTTCACGGGAAGACTGAAGCCCAGGCTCGGCCGGCCCACAGCCACATTCAGGCCAACAGACCCTCCCTCCTTCCACAGAGGAGAAGCGCATCTACCGGGTGCCTGTGTTCACGGCGCCCTTCTGCCAGGCCCTGCTGGAAGAGCTGGAGCACTTCGAGCAGTCGGACATGCCTAAGGGGAGGCCCAACACCATGAACAACTACGGGGTGGGTGAGGCCTGGCCGGTGGCAGAGGGGGTGGCTGAGGTCAGGAGGCAGTGTTGGAGGTGCTGCAGATGGGCTGCCTGCCTGGGCTGCGAAAGGTCACAGTGGGATCACGGCGGAGTAGAACCCCAGGGTTGCAGCCCCTTAGTTTCCTTGCTGACCCCAGGAATCCCCTCCCAGGTGCTGCTGCACGAGCTCGGGCTGGACGAGCCACTGATGACACCACTGCGGGAGCGCTTCCTGCAGCCAGTGATGGCCCTGCTGTACCCTGACTGTGGCGGGGGCCAGCTCGACAGCCACCGGGCCTTTGTGGTCAAATACGCACCGGGCCAGGACCTCGAGCTGGGCTGCCACTATGATAATGCCGAGCTCACCCTCAATGTGGCCTTGGGCAAGGTCTTCACAGGGGGCGCCCTGTATTTTGGGGGCCTCTTCCAGGTGAGTGTGCAACCCATGCGGCAGGACCTGGGGCAGCTGTGAGTGCCCAGGCCTGAGCCGTGCCATCTGCAGGCACCTGCAGCCCTGACGGAGCCCCTGGAGGTGGAGCACGTGGTGGGCCAGGGTGTTCTCCACCGTGGCGGCCAGCTGCATGGGGCCCGGCCCTTGGGCACTGGTGAGCGTTGGAACCTCGTCGTCTGGCTCCGAGCCTCTGCCGTGCGCAACCGCCTCTGTCCCATGTGCCGCTGTGAGCCCGACCTGGTGGATGATGAGGGCTTCAGTGATGGCTTCACCCGAGAGGAGCCAACCACGGTGGATGTATGTGCGCTCACCTGAGGCTGCTTGGGCCTAGTGTGGGGGTGGCAGGGCAGGTGAGGGCTCCGTCGCCTTGGGCTGGGGGCAGAAATAAACTCCCCGCAGCCTACCGCATTTCTTGGCTCGAGGCTGTGCCAGCTTCTGGGTCATCCTCTGGGTAAACAGGCTGCCTTAGTTTAGGTCTGTCGGAAGCAGAGTCTGGAATGAGGCTTTGGCAAGGGAGTTAGGGAAGCAGGGGAGGGGAGGGAGCAGCTGGGCAAGGAGGTGGCTTCAGAGGAAGTCCAGCCTCAGCAGGGCCCGCAAAGAGCTCCAGGCAGAGCCCACAGTACCACGGTGTGCCCACACCATCGGTTGGTGGCTCCCAGATGAGGAGGCCAGAGAGGGGTAACTTCCCATACACTTATCTCCAGGGCAGGGTACCTTCCAGTAGCCAAGGGAAGCTTCCAGAGACAGCACAGATGTGAACAGCAGCAGGCATCACGCCCAGTGACTCGGGTGGGCCACCAGTAGCATCTTCTAGGTGGCAGGGGGTGAATGGCAGGGCCAGGAACCAGGCTGCCTGGGTTCACATTCTGTTTCTGCCACTTCCAGCTGTGTGGCTTTGGATGAGCCTTCGCCTTTTGGTGCCTTGGTTTCCTCATTTAGCACCTACTTCCTAGAGCTGTTTTGAGAGTCAAATACGCTGATGTATCTATATAAAGTGCTTTGCAAGGGCCCTTTGTGTTTGCGGCTGTCATTATTGTGAAAGAGTTGCCACTTGGGGCCTGAGATCGGATGAAGCTCACAGCCACGATTTGGGTTACGCATTTGAAAATCAGGGGGCTTCCATATTGCAGTCTTGAGTTCGGTCTCCCTGGGAAGGTGGCGCCACCAGCCCCATGCCCCCGTTGCACGGATCAGCTGGAGCAGAATCCCGGCTTCCCTCCGGATGGGCCTGGGTCCATGCCCGCGCTCACTGCCCAGATCTCTCTGGCCCTTGCAGACACGAGTTTGCGACCTCTGAGTCACTGGGTGGGCTCGTCGAAAAGACCCGGGCGCCTCACTCTGGAGCTCACAGTCGTACGGAGAAGACAGGACCAGCCGGGGAGGAGGACGGCGCGTGCGAGGGTCGCCTTCTTCCCAGGGCACCGGGGGCGTGGGTGCTGCGGGAGCGCGCCGAAAGGGCAGCCTTGGAAGCGGGCGCAGCTTCGGCAGACACAGGCCTGAAGAGCTGCGGAGCTCGAGGGCCGGCGCCAGGCTGCAGGGCACGGCCTCGCCGCGTCGCCCCTCTTTGCCTCTGCGGGAGGTGGGCGCGCCCAAGGCGGAACCTGGGGCGTCAGAACGAAAGGCAGCGGCGCCGCGCTTCCCGGCCGGACAGCCTCCAGCGCAGCGCCCCGGCCGGAAGCCTTCTCGCCGCCGCTTCCTCTCGAGAAGGCGTGGGGCGGGCTGTCCGGCCCGCAGGGCGGTCAAGGTGGGAACGGAACAGCCCCAGGGGACCCCTTGAGGCGTCAAGGCCGCGGAGGGCGCGGGGCTGGAGGGTAGGAAAGCGCCCCAGACGCCACTCGCGGCGGACTGCGGTCGGTTCCCAGGGGCTCCGAGCCGGGTGCGCAGGCGTGGGGCCTCCGGGCGGGGGCGGGCCCTTAATAGGCGCCGCTGCGGGGACTGGAGGCGGCATGAGAAGCCGGAGTCCCCAGCATTGGGGGTGGGTGAGGGTCGCTTATTTTCCCGGGGCGGTGACGGGTACTGGGCGCCGCGAGGCCCCAACCCCGCTAGAGCCGCCCTTGGAGCCCGCCCGTGGCCGGCTTGGGGGGCTTCGGCTCAAGCGCCTTCTCCCCGTCGCCAGCTCGCGGCGCCATGGCTCACGTCGGCTCCCGCAAGCGCTCGAGGAGTCGCAGCCGGTCCCGGGGACGGGGGTCGGAAAAGAGAAAGAAGAAGAGCAGGAATGACGCCTCCGCATCCCAAGGTCGCAAGGCCAGCACGGCCCTCGGGGCGGAGGGTGAGGACCACAGGCATCGGGGAGAGGAGACGAAGCCACTTCCCAGGGAAGTCGGGGCGGGCAGCAGTCGGGGACGCTCAGTCATGCCTCTGTGCATCCGGGCCTGAGATGTGAGGGCCAGGCGCCGCGGGAGCCGGGAAGGGGCACCTCCGGGAAGCTCCATCTCTGTTGTGGAAAGCCCGGCAGGAGCCGCTCGCCCTGTAGATGGCCTGTGCCTGCCCCAGGCCAGAGTAGGGGACGAAGGTTTACCTCTTCCCCTCCTGGCATTCTAGCCTCACCTTCTCCCTGCATCACAGAGAGAAGCAAGCACAAGGCCCGGAGGAGACCACGATCCAGCTCTTCCTCCTCCTCTTCTAGTTCTTCTAGCTCCTCTTCTTCCTCCTCGTCCTCCTCCTCTTCCTCCAGTGATGGCCGGAAGAAGCGGGGGAAGTACAAGGACAAGAAGAGGAAGAAGAAAAAGAAGAGGAAGAAGCTGAAGAAAAAGGGCAAGGAGAAGGTGGAAGCACAGCAGGTGGAGGCTCTGCCGGGCCCCTCGCTGGACCAGTGGCACCGATCAGCTGGGGAGGAAGAGGATGGCCCAGGTACTGTGCCGCCCAGCACCTGAGCTGGGAAGGTCCCTTCCCAAGGCCTGGCCACCACCTCCATCTTCCCTTCCAGTCCTGACGGATGAGCAGAAGTCCCGAATCCAGGCCATGAAGCCCATGACCAAGGAGGAGTGGGATGCCCGGCAGAGCATAATCCGCAAGGTGGTGGACCCCGAGACGGGGCGCACCAGGTGGGGAGCCCTCGGCCTGACTTCCACCGCGGGGTCTGGGAGTGTTGGCCGAAGATGTGTGCTCTCGGGAGGAGCGGGGCCGGGCGGGGGTGCTGCTGCCTGAAAAAGGCCAAATGTGGGCAAAAATACCATCACTTGGAGTAAGCAGTTGTAGGGGCTGGAAGGGACTGGAGGAGGCTTTTCAAAGGGCTGTTGTTGGCGGGGCTGAGGCTGGCAAGGTGGAGCCCAGCTTGGCTGCCTTCATCAGGGAGAGTGGGCGAGGGCCCAGGGTCTGCCCACTCAAGGCTGCGGGGCAGGAGCCTGGGACCCCTCTGCCGGCTGCTTCTGGTTCTGCTCCTTTGGCATTGGGGGAGCTATCTATTCCTTGCTGAGTGGGGACCCTCCCACCCCCAGGCTAATTAAGGGAGACGGTGAGGTCCTAGAGGAAATCGTAACCAGAGAACGACACAGAGAGATCAACAAGGTGGGTGTGGCCCCTCTGCCTGCCATCCACCCCAAGCTCTGTTTGTGATGTTCCCCTCCTCCTGTGTGCTTTCTTCCCCAGCAAGCCACCCGAGGGGACGGCCTGGCCTTCCAGATGCGAGCTGGGTTGCTTCCCTGAGGGCCCTGGCTGGCCAAGGCCTGTGGACGGTGCTGGCGACCCGGCCTGGGCAGGCTTCAGGGTGCCAGTGGGAAGCCTGATGGGTGCTGGTGGCCTTTCCCCCGTGGATTGGCCTCTGGCCCAGCCCAGCCTCTTCTCAGGGGCAGGGGGTGGAGGATGGGGTCACCGGCCTGCTCGGCACCCCCATCTGAAGCAGCAACACTTCTTAGCTATTAAAGGCTCTCTGGTTAGAGACTTTCTCTGTTCTGTGGCTTTTTGTGCTGAGGGGGAGGGAAGGGTGCTACATGACTGCCAGGGAAAAACAAGGGCTCCGGGAGCTTTCGGGAAAAGCTGGGGTGTCCTCTGGTGGTAGTGAGCACAGGCCACACCAGCGTCTGAGCCCTCCTCATCTTCAGGTCAGCCTGCCTGGACCAGACGCCATGCCAGCTGAACCCCAAACCCAGAGAGCTGGCTCTGAAATGCCATGCACTGAGGCATGGAGAGACGGCTTCCCCTGCCATGTTCATTCCACAGATCACAACAGTGCAGAGCCAGGTGCTGGGGCCGGGTGGCCGGTGTGGGAGGCCTGGCTCCTACTGCCCAGCTGTGTCCTCCACTCTGAGGCAGGGAGGCTCACGGCACCCGCTTCACGGGGGGTCTGTGAGGGCAAACTGAGTTCCAGCCCAGGAAGGAGCTAGAATCAGGCTAGGCCCAGAGTCAGCCCTGCACGAATGTGTTGGCATCACTGTGTCACTAGCATTACTGTTCCATGCCCCCATCCCACCATGCCCCACGGTCGCCAGTGCAGTAAAGAGACCCAGAAGGAAGCCTTCCCGCTTCTTTAATTGGTGTAACAGACATGACGTTGTATACAGAGCACACTCAGGCCCAATGATGCGGGGACAGCAGGGACGGGTGGGGAGTGGCGATGCTGCTCACACATGGCCCAGAGAGACAGATGGCACATGGACAGACCAGACAGGAGGGGCTGAGACGTGAAGGCTGTGATGGGGCGGGCAGTGGGACTCAGACCGAGCCAGGGAGGGGTGGGGGTCTCTGCTGAATCCCTCTTTAGAAATCAAAGAGAAGGCAGGTGGTGGGGCCTGGGGGTGTGGTGGGAGTAGGACTAAGGCTTCTATTCTAACAGGCCTGGGGGGTGGCAGTCAGCAAGGCCTGCCTCACCCTTTGGTTATGACTGGTCAGGCCTGAGCCCTGCAGCTCAGCACCCAACTCTGTAAACATTTTTGGTATTTTTAAAGGACGTTGCCCTCCCTCTCTTAGTTTCAGAAAGACTGGTGCTTCCTCAAGAGGAGAATGTGCCAAAAGGAATCTGAAGGGAGGAGGAAAGCAGACCTGGATACAGAAGAGACTTCCCATGGGGGGCAGGCTGCCCACCTCGCCATCTATGGCTGAGGGCCGCTGGGAGAGCCCCAGGGGACTATTGCTGTTGTCCTTGGCATGGCTGGCGGCTGGGCAGGCAGGTGGGGAGCGAGGAGCCGAGGAGCCGTGGGGGAGCTGCCCCCTAGGGAGAGGCTGAGCCCACTGCCCACAGGGCCTCCCGGCCTTTATTGCAGGAGGGCCCGAGACTCTTCCAGGTGCTTCTCTGGATGGCTGGTCACCGAGGCAGCAGGCAAGACAAGATGAGGTGGGGCCAAGAGTGGAGGAGGCACTGGCCACAGGGCCCCTGACCGGGGCTGTGATTGTCGGGCCAAGCGACTTCCCGCTGGGAGCAGGGGTGTCAGATATTGCACTTTCACTGCAACAGTTACATGAAAACTTGGTCCATAAAATAATCGTTGCTTTATACATAATGCCTGAAACAACAACAAAAAGCTACATCTTAAATATGAATAAACCCTGAAGGTTCCATCCTTCCAGACATTTTTCTCTGCACAAAATAAATAGCTTTCACTCTGTATAGACCCACTTTTGCAGAACATTTACACGACCCTTTGGCTGTACATATCTACACACAAGAAAAAGTTAACACCACTCTGTGCACCTCCCCAGCCCCGTCCACGCGGCCCAACGCCAGGCCCGGGTCGCCCGTAGCTTCTTGGGGACGTAGCCTGTTTGCTGGACAAAGGCTGAGGCCAGGCAGGCTCTCCCACCTCAGGGAAAGCTGAGGAGCAGCAGAGGGGCCACTGGAGCTGGCCATTGAGCGCCACAGCCAAGGTACGCTTGGTGCTGGGGAGAGAGGGCAGACGGTCAGACCCAGCGTGCAGGACAGCATGGTCCTTGTTCAGGCGAGAAATGAAGTCATGGCTGCCTGCCCTGAAGCTGACAAAGCAAGTTGTGGCTTCTTAGATTCGGCACGAAAACGGAATTGGCGTTAAAAAAACCGAAGTGTGTGCCCCACCCACCCCAGAGTAGAAATTCAGTGGGATTGCCGGGGGCTGGGTGAGGCAAGGAGCCCATGCCTCGCTGAGTGGGCGGGAGCAGGGCCCACGGGACCCAGAACCAGGCTGGACTCCGTCACAGTGCTGGGTGTTTTCAGTGTGGAGGGGCTGCTCTCAGTACTGAAAGAGTTAAGAAAAGGAAGCAGCCAAGGATTGCTCATTTAAAAAAACCTCATAGAAATCAGATTGAGAAGTAGAAAGGCGTAGAAACGTGGGCGAGCGGCCTTGACTGATGGCAGGGAGCGGAAGAGGCGGTCAGGCCCGTCCAGCCTGTGGCCTGAGGCTGGAAACAACACTGGCCTGGGCTCCAGGCAGGGCAGGCGGACAGGTGGGCAGGGTCCGGGGCGCAGAAATTAAGATACGGCCTTTCTCTCCTGCTTGCACGAGGCTCTGCCGCACTGGAGCCTTCAGTGTGGTTGTAGGTCCTGGGTCAGCAGGTACTGAGTTTCATGCATGTCAACGGGTCTGTAGCCATAGGAGGTGGTAATGGGTCTCCGCTCTCAAAAATCAGTGCAAAACCAGTGAGGTTGAACAGTTGAGAAACTCGAGTTAACAAGATGCAGGCTGGACCCCTGTTGGAGCTGCTACCAAATGGGAGGGGACCTGGGAGTGAGGGTGGCCAGTGAATGGGGAGGTGGCAGGCTGGGCTCGGGCCCACACCTGGCACCAGGACACTTGGAGATCCACGCAGGGCAAAATGTCTGGGAGAGCCTCCCAGGCCAGTCTGAGTGGGGAGTCCTGGTCCCTCTGCCATCCTGGGGCTGGTGGTCCCTGCCAGCTTCCATGACAAGCTGGACCCGTCAGGCCCGAGGATGTGAGGCAGGGCAGGGAGCACTGTGTGGTGTGGCCGGCGTCCTCTGCAAGGCCCTGGGACAAGCTCCCGGGCCCGCGTCTCTGCATGTACCCAGGCCAGGCCTCCTAGCACCATGGAGACCTCGTACTGCACTCAGGGTGCCCTACTTGGGGCCCGTGGCCGCCCCCGGCTCCAGGCGGCCAGTCATGGCGCGGCCCCAGCAGCCGGCCGCCATGCTCATGCTGCGCTGGCCCCGCTGCTCGCCATCTGCCTGGCTCTGTGTCCGCTCGTGCCGGTGGCTGGGCCCGCTGGGCTGGGCCGAGATGGTGCGAAGCAGGTGGTTGCGAGAACGCAGGAAGTCGCCCTGGCCAGGCAGGCCGAAGCTGCCCTTGCGCAGCGCCATGCGGGTGGCTGTGTTGCGAGCAGGCCGCGCCCGGTGGCTGTACTTCAGCTGCGCCAGGTGGGCTGCGTAGCCGTCCGTGATGAACTGCGGGGGCAGTGAGGACGGCTGTCACAGGCCGGGGCTCCCTGAGCTGCCCGCCTGCACCCGCCTTACAATGCACCTGCTCACCTGGCACTGCTGCTGCAGCTTCTTGGTGGGCCGGCCCACAATGTAGATCTGCATGGGGGACAGGCTGATGGCGCTGTAGACCGCCACGTCCTTGGTGGAGCCGTAGGCCGCGTGCACGCGCAGGTGCAGCTGTGGGGAGACTGGCATGGGCACAGGCACCATGGTCCCTCTGCCGCCACCCCTGTCCTGCCCCCATCCTCCCGGGCCCCACCTCGGAGATGAGCAGCTTCAGGAAGTTGGCCTTGTGCCGCAGCGGGTCATGCACCAGGCCGTCACAGAAGGACACCACGCCGTGGGGGAAGTTGTGCTGGGCCAGCCACGCCACCACCCGCTGCTTCTGCATGTCGGGCCGGCCCGTCACGTAGATGATGAGGTAGCCCAGGTCCTGCCAGTGCCTGGGGGTGAGGGGCAGGCCTGGGTGTCTCATGGCCACCCCTTCCTCGCTCCTGGGCCTCCCTGTCTCCTGCCCAGCCAGGGCCCACTTGGGCCACTGGAAAGCACATCTGATAGAGCTCAGACAGTGACCATGACAATGGTGACAATGACGGTGCCGCAGCAGGTCCTTGGGTGCTTGCACCGGGCGGCAGATGCCCCTGCTGTGGCGTCCCTGGCTTACCAGCCTCACTTTCCAGATGCGGGAATTGGAAGCCGACACTGAGACGTGACATCGCTTGCCCAAGGTGACATAGCTGATAACTGGGGGTGCCGGGCTCTGAACTGAGGTCGTCGAGGCCCAGTGCCTGAGCCAAGCGTCCCCCACAGAGGTTCCCCTGTCCTCGTCCACTTGGCTGGCAGGAGCCCCTGAGCCCACACACCTTGCTACAGCCCTTCTGTGCCCTCCGGGCCACTCACCGCACCACGTCCACGGCCCCGGCCCGCACCTTGGGGTCGCTGCCCATGATGGACACGCTAGCGGCAAAGGAACCGTCGATGCTGAAGACCACGAACTCCGTGCCCTTGGGCAGCACAGTGATGTAGCTGTCGGCAAACGTGTGGTCTCCCCTGGCAGGTGGTGGGGCGTTCATCAGAACCACCCAGAGCCTCGCCCCCCCCCCCCCCCCCCCCCCGTGCAGGCATATACCTGACCACCATCTTGATGGGGTAGACACCCACGCCCAGGCGGTGCGACTCAGGGATGGTGTAGGAGACACGCCCACTGTTGTTGGTCACCAGCGTATCCAGGTAGAGCCACTCGCCCGAGGGTGGCTGGGTCATGATGTGCACATCCACCTGGGCCCAGCAGGCTGGTCACGGGCTGGCTGTGTCTGGCCTCCCCACCCCCTGCACCCCGGCCAGAGGGCAGCAGGGAGCTCCCCAAAGTCCCTCCATGTTACCCCTACCCGCCGTGTCCTTACCTTCTCCCCAGTCAGGGTGACCATGTCCAGGGGCCCATACATGAACCTGCCCGTCAGAACCTGGGGGCCGTCCTCATTGGCGAGGGCATCATTGATCCGGTGGTTGGCCGTCACGTTCTGTGGAGGAAGCAGCAAGCCCGGGTCAGGGGTCAGAGGGCACCCCAGGTGCCTGTGTTCTGCTCAAGCTCTGTGGGCCTGAGGGGCAGGCTTGAGCTGTGAGCTGCACAGCCCACGTCCAAGTCTGGATCAGACACGATGACGTGGCCTTGGAAAAAGCTAGGAAGCCTTGCTGCCTTCCCTGTCTGTGAAGTGGGCTGACAGCTCCAGCCTCATGGCCCTGGAAGGTACATAAGACTGCAGGCTTCCCTGCAACTCAGTTTCCTCATCTGGACACGGAGGCTGGTGACAGGGTGACAACGTGGGGGCCTGGGCGCCCGGGGGACCCTCACCCGCAGCTTCACGTGGGTCCGCTTGCGCTGCCACTTCTCTCTTGGCTTGGAGGGGGTGAACACCGACACTTCCTTGCCATCCAGCTCCAAGATGCTGGAGTTGTCATGCCTCATGACCTGGGAAGAGGGGACAGGGCAGGGCCATGGGGCAGATGGCACCCTGGGGCTTCCTGCCCTAGGAGGAGGAGGCCCAATGCCCGGGAGCAAGAGGAGCCTGTGGGTTGTAGGGTGCGTTCTTCAACCCACTACCATTTGCCCAGTAGTCGTCAGATCCCTGTTCGTTCACCTGACGAATGTGTAGATATGTTCCCTCCATCCCAATGTCCTTAAAAGCATGAACACACCCCAGCATAAAGGTGCCTTCCTCTTGCTTGCTCTGTGATCTGATGGGGTTGGAGGAGTGTCCTCATTGTCTCCTCGTCTGTGAAACGGGGCCCTGTCATGGGTGTTGTCACTCAGGGCCCTCCTGGGAGGCCCGGGGCCCCGGGTACCTGTCTCAGCAGGAAGGAGACCACGTCTGTTGACTCCCAGTAGCTGGCGTGGAAGAGGTGAGGCAGCGCCACAGTGGGGAAGGCCGTGAGGGCATCAGGGCAGTACAGGGCATAGTCGATCCGCTTCTGGCCCCACCACTTTGCAGCGACTGCCAGGAGGGGCCGTGATTGGGCTGGGGCTGTATAGCCCCAGACAGGGACCCCAAAGGGTCACTCGGCCCCTCTGGCCTGCTCAGCCCAGCCCAGACCCCCCACCAGCTATAGCCAAAGTGAATCTTCTCCCAGGCTGTGGGGAGTGAGGCAAGCGGGAGGGAGCGCAGGCAGAAGCACACAGACCCAGGCCAGTGGTGAGTGCCAGCCCTGCTGAGGGGCTCCCGCGGTTGCATGGGGGGACCAGTCGGAATCTGTGGGATGGTACCAGCTGTCCCTGGTCCCTTGCTGACTCTGGTGACCCTCTGCCCTGTGGCAACTCCATCGCTGCCCTCTCTGGGCCACTCCTGGTCTCCCGTCTTCCCCCTAGGCCTCAAGACTGGGAAAGGCTGCACAGAGGTGGGGTAACAATTCCTGACCCCCAGGGCAAGGGTGCTGCCCTCCTCGCACCTGGGACACCCCACGAGCCCTGAGGCACAGCAGTGTGGGTGGGGAAGCCTGGGCCTCCAGATGGATGGTCCTGGTGCATCCGGCTCTGCCACTAGGGGCTTGGAGAGGGCAACCTTCCTGAACGAGACGAGCTTGTGAAGTGCCTCCTGGGCTGTCCGCAGGAGGGGCCCAGCAGCAGGGCCTGGTTTACGGGTCCGGGCTTCCCTAGGTTCTGCCCGCAGCTTTCCTCGGAGCTTCCTTGGTCCTCATCTGGCCTCATTCCAGCTCTGTCAGGTCCCCGGTCCCCCCACCCCACTAGACAATGCCACCGGCTCCCACCTCCTCCCTGGATGGCCAAGTCCTCCCAGCCCAACCTCCAGCTCCCTGTTAGGCTGAAGCAGGGGTCCAGGTGGGCAGAGCCTGGTGGTGAGAGGTGCTCAGCAGCAGAGTGACCCCCCCGTGAGGGGAAAGCGTGTGGGGTGGTACCTTCTCTGATGTCCAGCTCAGGGAGGCCGGGGGCCCTCTCCAGGCTGGGGCTCGCCTGCCTGGCTGGAGGGTGGGGGCCCGGGGTGATAGGGCGGGGTGGGGGCAGGGCGAGCAGGGACAGACGCCTGACGCTGGGGGTATGGCTGAGCGCGTCGGGGGCCTCTGAGAAGCAAGAGCAATGGATGGCTCAGCCACATGGGGGGCCACCACGCTGCCACGTCTATCAGGGGCCAGGCACGACACTGGGACAGTGCCAGGCCTGCGGCTATCAAGGGTGGGCCCCTTGGCCCTCCTCACGGATGAACACAACTGCTAGAAACCCCCATCCCAGCCTCAGCCCCTGCATAGCCACACTGACCGCAGCTGTGAGAATCCCTGGCCCAGCACAGGGGGCAGCCACCCGGCGGGGACTGAGAAGGGAACCCAGACTCTGCTTGAAGCACCAAGAGGCTTCATGCAGGAGCCAAGCATGAGGAAGGTGGGGCCCTTCCTAATGCGCCTTCTTCCAGAATCCTCCCGAGAAGGCGAAGCTTCTCAGCCTGGACACTGCAGAGTCTTTGGACTTGACCAGTCTCTGCTGTGGGGCTGGTCCAGGCACTGCAGGTGCCCAGCAGCCTCCCTCCCTCTACCCACCAGATGCCAGCAGCATCCCTCCCCAGCTTCAGCAGCTAGAAATGCTCCGAGACCTGGCCATCAGCTGTCCCCTGTGGGCACGACGGCCCTGGCTGAGTGAGGAGGGTGAGGGGCCTGGTGCACTCACTCTGGGCAATGCTGGATGCCGTGTAGCTCTCGGCCATGCCTGACACCTGGCTGGCGATGCTGATCTCACTGGCTCGGCGGAAGCCACGACTGGCAGGGGCAGTGCTGGGCGAGGAGGGGGTGGCATGCTCTTGGAAGGCCACATTGTGGGTCTGGAGCACATCCGCTGCAGGTGGACAAGGACCAGAGGCCAGGTAAGAGAGGCCCTGCCCAGCCCCGGAGCAGTCGGGGAGCCAGTGTGTCAGGGTCCAGTGTGTGCCTAGGCTGGGGGCCGGGCAGCAGCTGTGCCAGAGCCACCTGCTCAGGGCCGTGAGAGGGAGGGGCCCAGAGCTTCAGCAGGTGAGGAGGCGGCTGGGGCAGGGTGGACTGAAGAATGGACACAGACACAGGGCAGGGAGGCGTGGCAGCTGGGCTCAACCTCAGTCACCCTCCTGCCCCACACACCCCTCAGCTCGTGTCCAGCAGCCCCAGCGGCTCCAGGGCCTCCAGAGCTCAGCCTGGCCTGACCTGACCCACAGCCCACAGCAAAAGCAGCGGCTCCACCCAGGTTTGCAGGGCGCTGACAACAGGTGACAACAGGGTGGCTTCCTGGGGACGCCCTGCACATGCAGAGCACAGAGAGAGGCAAGCCCTGGGCGTCCCTCACACAGGCCACAGCCAGCAGTCCCTGATGGGCGTTTGGGGACAAAGGCAGGTGCTGGGGCCTCCAGCCAGGCTCACCCAGGCCCAGGCTGAAGACAGGACAGAACGGGGAGGACGGGGATCAGTCAGACAAGCCACACCTGGACAGGGTACAGGAGGTACCTGGGTGACCTCAGAGAGGGAAGGAGTGGGCCCTGGGGAATCCAACCCCTCACTGGGACCAGAAGCTTCCCCAGGTGAGGGGTGGGCCTGGCTGGCTCAAGGCCTCACCCCATCTCCTGTCTGCTTCTGGCAGAGCCCTGGAACTGTCACTGATGTGCTGTGTGGCCCTGAGATAGCCTCTGCTGTCTGTGAGCTGCTGCGCCCCTTTGCTTCGGGTCTGCCCTGCCTCTGGCCCACAATATGCGGGAGGAGGCACCACACCAGTTCCTCAGGGCCGTCCCGCCCAAGTCTCTGTTCCTCACCACCCAGGTCCCACCAACTCTTGAGTGACCAAGGAGGGCATGGGTTGGGGGGTGTCCCTGAGGAATGGGTCAGCCAGCGAAGCAGACGTCACCACGCGCAGGGGAGGGTACACACACTCGGCAGAGCCCGGGCGGGGCCCGTCTTGCCAGGTGGGCGCGGGAACAGGCATACTGGTTTCCAGGAAGCTGTCCCCGTGGGGGAGAGGGGCCAGGGGGCCGCCCTCCAGGACCAGCTCGGGGTTTCTCTGCACGGTCTCGACTGGAGGCAGACGGGGAGAGAACAGAGGACAAGAACAGACACTTGCATGGGCCATCCAGACACGCTCCAACACAGAGACTCAGGGCTCTTTTGAGGACCAGGACATGACAAGACGCTGGGACACACGCTGGGGCAGGGGTCGGGCCAAGCCCACCTGGACCTCCCCTGCCCCAACCCGTCTCCTGCATCCTGTCTCGGGGCCAGCCACCTGCTATGATGGGACCCAGCCGACCAGGCCCCCTACTCAGTGAGGGTCCCTGGTGGGTCCTTAGCTCTGTCTCTGCTGGGACGGAGGCTCAGCTGTGGAGAGGGGAGTCTGGTCTCATTCTGCCCCTTCCCTGCTCCAGGGACCCTGGAACAAGGCCCTGACCTGTGCCCTCCGAAAGGTGGGAACCGTCATTCCTGCCTCAGGGATCAGTGCGGAGGGATGCACCAACCCCGCCTCCCACCCCCAGCAGCTGTCCACCTCCGAGAGGCTTTCAGCACAGGCTGTCCCTCTCACCTGGGGAAGAGCCACGCGGCATGGAGGACCTAGAGGCCAGGGAGCCACGCCTCCCCCACCTTCCCCTAGAGGAGCAGGGCGGAATGTGCCTCTCACCCAGCAGTGTGGAGCAGCCGTCCCCCAGCGGGTAGCGTTGGTAGCGGGGGACACTGAAAGGCGGCAGAGCGTGGAAGCGCCGTTCCAGCAGCGGCTCCAGGCGCGACGCTGACGGGTCCGCGGGGTGGAAGAGGTTGTAGACTTGCTGGCAGGCCGGCCGCAGCTGGAAAACTGGGGGTGGGGGTGTTGGCTGCAGAGCTGGGGCCGGCCCTGAGGAGCAGGGGTGGGGGTGGGAAATTTGGGAACTGGGTTGTCTGCCGAAAGTTAGGGAGAGACGGGGGTGTGTCTCTGTCAATTTAGGACCTGTTTCGGTCATTGTCACTTTTTTCTCAGACAGGGTCTTGCTCTGGCACCCAGTCTGGAGGGCAGTGGTGCGATCTTGGTTCACTGTAGCCCCAGTCTCCTGGGCTCAAGTGATCCTCCCCCCTCAGCCTCCTGAGTAGCTGGGACCACAGGTATACACCACCACACCTGGCTATTTTATTTTTTGTAGAGATGGGGTCTCAGTATGTTACCCAGGCTGGTCTCAAACTCCTGGACTCAAGGCATCCTCCCACCTGGGCCTCCCAAAGCGCTGGGATTACAGGCGTGAGCCCCCACGTCCAACCTCTTAATTTTTTTTTCATTGCAAAAGTTATAATGATTGTGGTAAAAAGTGGTTTGCAGTACAGAAGAGCACATGATGAAGGGCACATGGTGGAAACCCCTTCCACCCCAGGTCCCCCTGCAGCTCCAGCTCATCTTGCAGGAGCCCCACCGAGTGCTGGCTAAGGCAGCCCTGCCCTGCCTGTAT
Organism: Piliocolobus tephrosceles; assembly: GCF_002776525.5. Classification (NCBI taxonomy): domain Eukaryota; kingdom Metazoa; phylum Chordata; class Mammalia; order Primates; family Cercopithecidae; genus Piliocolobus; species Piliocolobus tephrosceles. Next base: position 120,782,523 of record NC_045443.1, read on the forward strand.
GGGAAAATGTTTCTTCATCTGTCAAATGGGGCGGCAGTTCCAACCACATCATGGAGTTAAGGAGATCACGTGAATGTAAGGATGTGTTAATTATCAATACTGTATCTCACTTTTAGAGGGACATAAACCGGAACATATGCTATGCCTTCTGAACTTTGTCTTTTCTTCCTGCTTAACACAACAAATGCTGGTGTCTTTCATGTGAGCATGCATAGTTTCTCCTTGCTCTTTTTCAGGGGAGGCAGGTACTCCACTGTGGGACTGTGCCAGAACTGATTTAACCAGTCCCCTCCAAATAGATGGACATTTAAGTTGGTTCTGGTTTTTCACAGTGACACATAATGTGACCACAACGGCACTGTCCCTAAGTCTCCATGCACCTGTGTGGGACTCTGTGGGGCTGTTCAGAGCCTGCAGTGGATGGGGCACAGGGATGCCCTCCATGGGGCTGCACCCCTTTACACCAAGTGTGAGCTGCCTTGGTTGTTGGGGTCCCTTTAAAGCTACCCATTTCTCTTCCTGGCAGTGCTGGTCACCAGTTTGTGGAAGGGGAAGGGGCCTGGGTGCTGAGTCCAGAGATCTGCTTTTTTTTTTTTTGAGACCGAGTTTCACTTTTGTTGCCCAGGCTGGAGTGTAGTGGCACGATCTTGGCTCACCGCAACTTCTACCTCCCGGGTTCAAGTGATTCTCCTGCGTCAGCCTCCTGAGTAGCTGGGATTACAGATATGCGCCACCACACCCAGCTAATTTTGTAATTTTAGTAGAGATGGGGTTTCTCCACGTTGGTCAGGCTGGTCTTGAACTCCCGACCTCAGGTGATCCGCCCGCCTCGGCCTCCCAAAGTGCTGGAACTACAGGTATGAGCCACTGCGCCCAGCCAGGTCTGCATTTTTAACCTAGCACTTGGCAAGCATCTAAACCTCTCTGAGCCTCAGTTTCCCCCTCTGTCATCTGGGGGTGTAACATGGGCCCTGTGTGGCTACTCTCAGGATTGTGTGGCTCCTAGGGCTTTGCAGGCTGATCCCAGGGCACAGGGCAGGGACTGCTGCTTCAGTGATGCCCAGCCACCGGCCTGCCTGCCTTGGGTAGACAGACGCACAGCTGTGGCCCCTCCAGGGCTGGGAGCCCACTATACCCAGGAGGCTTTGGGGATGCCCTGCCTCTGCATCTCTCCCTATGTGAGGACCTTGGACCTGGGAGGCTGGGTCTGTCTCCATCTGACTCTGGGGTGGCGCCTTTTCTCCCTGGACCTCAGCTTTCCCATCTAGGGGATGACCCTCAGCTCCCACAGGCATCCTGGAGATGAAATGAAACAGCAGGTGTCACGGACAGCCAGTGACTGAGCTGCCGAAGCAGGAGCAGAGGATAGCAAGGGGCCCTTGGTGGGGAAGACAGGAAGGAGGGCAGAAACAGGCCTGCGATGTGGCCATGATCTCGTCACAGGGGTCCACCGAGACCCCCCACACCCACCCAGCGCATGTGCCTCCCCTGCTGGGCTCTCACCATCCAGGGCTGGGATGACAGTCTTCCTCAAGGCCAGGACCAGCCCCAGCGGGCACCCGAAGAGGAAGAGGTCCGTGATCTCAAAATCAAACCTGCCCAGGGCACCTGTGCCGTCCAGCATGGTGGAGCTGCTGGAACGGCGTGAGCAGGGCTCGGTCCTCAGCACGCTGGCATGGAGGCTGCAGTGGGGGACGCACAAGGTCACACCACGGCCCCTCTCAGAGCTGGCCTTCCCCTAGCCTCATGAGGGACAGGGTGGGTCCCACAGCCCCCAGGAGTCATCAGACCTAACCTAAATAAGACTTAGCTGTCATGTGAGTGCAGCTGCCATCATCTGCCAAGACACTGCTGGTGGCAGCAGGTCCCAACCTCTCTCGGGGGCCCACTGGCTTCAGGACAGCCCTGACCTGGACCACCTGCCCCTGGTCCATTCTGCCCCCAACTCTGCCATTCCCCACCCTCACCCTCAAGACAAATTGCTCCCTCAGGCCCGAGATGGCCTTTAGTGTATATGAGACAAGGCACCCAATAAGCCACTTTCTCCTGGGCCCAGACTGGGATCCCAGGTCTCAGGCTGGGGGAACCTCAGGCAGAGACCCCGGGCCTCCCGTTGGCCATCGCGGGGGATGCTCCTCCCTCTTGGAGCCTCTTGCTGCACCCAGAGGCAAGCCCCAGCTCCCCAGCCCCACCCACCTGGACAGGAAGGCCTGGTGCTGCTGGATGGTGTCTAGCTCATAGGTGGACGAGTCGCTCCTCTTGCGGGGCAGCTGCCTTTTGGGGTCCTCGGGGCCATTGCTGCGGGGGATGTCGACGTTGCTTCGGCTCAGGTGCCGACTGCTCTCCAGGCTGGAGCCACCACTACTGCCACCACCAGCACTGTTGCCACCACCGGAGCAGTGTGCTGCATTCACCAGAATGCCCGGGGACAGCATGTCGTTGTCCTGGAATGGCCCATGGAGGCTCACTGCCCGGTGGCCGCTGGCCTAACCCCTTCTCCAGCATCCTGGGAGCTGCCTCCTCCCTCCTAACCCCAGGCCCAGTGGCCACAGTCCAGCCGGCCTCTCGCCAAACCAGAGGGGAGGGCCCCTGTTCCCTTCCATCCCCCACCCACAAGCCACCCTGGACCTCACTGGTCTACAGGCCATTTGCCACTGTGCAGCAGAGGCAGGGAAGCAGAGAGGGGTCACCCATGCCACCTCCTAGGAACCAGACCCCACTGCCCACAGTGCCGACCCTGGTTCAGGCTCATGAAACCACCCGCATTCCTAGGCTTGGCCACGTGGCAGCTGTTCCCCTGCCCCCATGCACCTGCCCTGCTGCCTCTGGGCACCTGCGCTGCCAACCTCTGCCCTTCCCATCCTTTTTTGGAGGGGTGAGGGGAGAGAGATTGTGAGAAAAACTGCTACAGCTCTTTCAGGCCCCGGGAACTTTCTCCGACTCTTCGGCCAGAATGGGCTGGGCTTCCTCAGCTCACCTGCACCCCCAGCCCCCCATAGCCCCTGCCCTGGAGGTGAGCTCTGGCAGCAGGGCTGGGGTTCAGGGGCTTGGAAAATGTTTGTTGAATGAACGGAGCTTAATTGGGTAGAGTCCAAGCCAGTTGGACTCAGGAAGTGCTGCCAGCATTCTGCTTGGTGGGCACAGCCTGGGGCCAGGTGCAAGAACAGGCAGGGCAGCGACCCTGGGGGCATGCAGGAGGCTCAGGCCTTGGAGAATGTCTGGGCCCCCATTTGGGTACCTGCATGCTGACCACACTGCCCCGGCGGCTGCTGCTTTGACTCTCAGACACCGGCTGGTTGCTGTAGCATAGGGCATCGAATGCCAGGATGCCCCCGACGCAGTCCCCAATCAGGCAGACCTTGGGGGGAGAGGGGCCAGAGGCCTGAGCCATTCACCCACTCGCGGGAGTACAGGCTGGGGAGGCCATCACCTTCCCCTTCAGGCCAGCCCACCCTACAGAGTCTTCCATCCTCCTCCCCTCCCCAACCTCCCTGGGACTCACCTGCCCATTGAAGGTCATGCCCTCCTGGGACTTGATGAAGTCCCCATAGGCAAGGTTGGCTCGCTGAATCACTGTGGCAACCGCCTCCTGGTACTGGGGGGAGGAGGTGGCCAGCAGGGGGAGGGCAGCCAGGGGAATGTGGTCCTGACTGCTGGACAGACAGCCTTCGTCATGGCTGTAGGGGCTGAGGCTGGGGAGAGGGGCCAGTCAAGAGAGGGCAGGCGGCTCCAGCTCAGCCCAAAGGGCCCCTCTCCCCTGACCCGAGTCTCAGCCATGGACTCAGCTCACGCTAGTGATAACCGTTCCTGGCCAGGCCCTGGGTAGGCTTGGGGGACCACGGTGAGTAAGACCCCATGTCTCAGAGGCAGGCCAATATCCCCACATTACACATTTGGAAACGAAGGCTCAGCCATGGGCCCAGCCCTCCTGGGACTTGAGGCTTAGCCTGCATGTATATGTTTGGGCACCTCCAGGTAGAAGGGGCTGGCTGGTGGGTCTGGACATTGGGGCAGGAGTCCTGAAACTGGGGAGCCACCTGAGGCCCAGGGGTGGGAGGAGGACGGTGCACAGCCGGAGGCTGCAGTCAAGGGCAGATGCCACTCACTTGGAGACTAGGGCAAAGGCGTCAGAGCAGATGGGCGGGCAGGGCACCAGGCGGATGGCAAGGCGGCCCAGGGTGCTGGGGTAGTGCACGCGCATGACAGTGTCGAACACGTTGGCGATGGTGTTGGCATCACCCTTCTTGGAACTGGGGTCCCCGGCGCCCGTGTCCAGGATGGTGCCTCCGTGCAGCACCAGTAGCAGCACGTGGATCTTGGAGGGTGGTGCAGCCAGCGGCTGGCTAACCTCGTCCTGCATGGGTTGGGGGGGCACTGTCAGCTCCCCAGGGAACCCAGCTCCTTGCTGAGGCCCCTCTGTCACCCTTGGTGGGGGTGTGCCTGTTGCACACAGCCCAACTGTTCCCTCTGAGAACCCCAATTGGTTATTCAGTCCTGGGGTCTGGGGTTTGGCTGCCTTAACCCCCCCACCCTTGGGACCCTTGCTGGGACTGGAGCCTGGAGCAGGAGTCAGGGAGGTGGGCCTGTCCGCTCCTCCTCCTGCAGCCCTGCCCCTGTCTGCCACCCTGACCAGGGGTGCAGAGGCCATGGAGGGAGTCCTTTCCTTTGAGAGCATGAGCTCTACTTCCTTCAGGGAGCCCAGGCAGTGGCTTCTGGGGCTTCCAGCTTTAAGGGGAGGCAGAGGCTCAAGCCTGGTCTTGGCCTTGGGGGCTGCCTGCCCTGTATGTGTCTGTCTTGGCATGAGCAGACAGGGCCACCACCAGCTCAAAGTTACAGAGGTCACCTGAGAATGGCCGGGGTCAGGGCATCCACAGCCTGGGTGGGTGGCAACCCTAGCCCCTCTGTCTGCAGCTCTGAGCTCTCCCCCAAGCTACACAGGGCCTCCTCCCCAGGCCCCCACCCTAAGGCCCTGCCATTCTCGGCCTCTCTCTAAGACCAGGGTCTCCAAAAGGAGAGGTGTCCTGGTGGGGATGGAGCCCCAGCACTTTAGAGAGGAGGCCGATCAGATTTCGAGAGGTAATGACACCACCTTCCTGGAGGCCAGGTCTGCCTGTGAGGTCAAGGTGAGACCCTAGACCTGCACACCTGTGTAAGGGCTACAAACTGCTCCAGGCTAGGGGACTGGGCTAGTATCACATGGCGTGTCAGTGCTAGGCTGGACTGGAACCTGAAGCCTCTGCCACAACTCAGCACTCTCCTGCCAGGCCAGGCTGTGGCCCTGTCCCCAGAGGTCACCCTCCCCTGCCCCAAGCTTCTGGTATGTGACCAGAGGTTAGCAGCAGGGCCAGGACCCGAGAGGGGCCACTGATAAGTACTTGCTGTGTCCATATAATGTCTGGGGTGTGGGGGCAGGGAAGGGAGCTGAAGGGAGAGTCCTGCCTCCAAGAACCCGAGGAGATAGACCAAGGAGCCAAAGCCATCTAGAGGGCCTATGGTGGGGACAGCTGGCCCTGAACTGGCCATGGGGTAGGGGTAGCACCAGGACCCAGGTGCCAACACAGAGGTTGGGTGGGTGGGGAGGGTAGGGGCTAGACCCAGGACTTAAGAGGCTACCAGGTGGCTGGGAGCAGTGGCTTGAGCCTGTAATCCCAGCACTTTGGGAGGCCGAGGCAGGCAGATCACTTGAGGCCAGGAGTTTGAGACCAGCCTGACCAACATAGCAAAACCCCGTTTCTACCAAAAATACAAAAATTAGCCAGGCATGGTTGTGCACATCTGTAATCCCAGCTACTCGGAAGGCTGAGGCAGGAAAATCATTTGTACCCAGGAGGCAGAGGTTGCAGTGAGCCGAGATCGTGCCACTGCACTGCAAACTGGGTGACAGAGTGAGTCCTGTCTCAAAAAAGAAAAAAAAAAAGTGGCCACCAGGAAGGGCAAGGGAATGGATGGGCTGGGCCAGGAGCCACTGAGCAGCAGGAAGCCTGGTGGGTGCTGCTGAGCTGCAGGAGGAAGGCTGGGCTGCCCTCACCCCAGGAGGAGCCACGGGGCTTCCCTCTTCTTCCCAGAGGCCAGCGCAGGACCGACACTTGTCCTCACATGGGGACTAGCCACCACTGGTTGGCCTGGACACAAACACACTCAGCCCAGGGCAGAGGGGGCCACCAACTGCCCAGAACACAGGGCAGGAGGGAACAACATGAGCCCTATCGGGCTTTGACAAGGGTTTTATTTGCAGTCCATTGAGGCAAAGGGTTTTATTTGCAGTCCATTGAGGCAAAGGGTTTATGGAAGAAATGTCTTATGCAGCCTCCAGGACAGGGAGGTGATGTCCAGTGGTACTGAGTCACCAGGGGATGGGCAGGGCTTGGCGCTGGGGGCTGAGAGAATCCTGCATAGGCCTATCTGACTGGGCTCAGTCCTGGAGACGACCCAGGGGCTCCCAGACGCCCCTGGAACAGTCTCCCTACTACACTCAGCCTGCTTTCTCCAAGGGGACATCATACCTCAGCCCGAGACAGGGACTCACCCTGCCCTGGGCTCTAGTGGGGGCTGAGCCCCCTGCAGCTATAGAGGCATCCCCCTACTAGTGTCTCCGCAAGGCCAGGAGTAGGGGCTCCGGTTTGGGGGTTCTTGCAAGCAAATGGATTTGGCTTTGGATGGCGGTGCCCCAGAATCAGTGCTGGGTTCTGAACACACACCCCAAGGCAGATCCAGAGCCCCAGGCCCCTTCTGCCCCTCCCCTGGTGGGGCGTCAGAGCTGTGTGTGCTGCAGGTGGGGAGGGGGCTCCGTTTGCTTATCTAGACATTAAGCAGCAATTGGAATCAACTCCCCTTATTCCATGACCCCTTCTAGAAAGCCCACCTTAGCGTCAGACTGCAAAGCAGAAAACCACAGGAGGGGGAGGCTGTGTAGATGTCCCTCCTCCTCCCCCAGACCCCCGGGGGCCCGAGTTCCCCACAGAAGTGGTGCTGCCTCCACCTTAGGCAGCTTGAGGCCAGAGCAGTGCGGTGACCGCAGGTGATGGTGGGACAGCCCAGCTCAGCCCTGGCTCCTGTCCCAGTGCAAACAGCTCTGACGGCCCGCAGGTGGAGGAGGATGGGGCGTGAACTCCCACAGAGAACCCCCGAAGCGGACACAGGCGCTCTACCAAGACAGCTTTATTGGACACACTGAGCTCCGCCTGCCTCCCGCTGGGCCATCTTGTCGGCCACGGCCACATCACTTCTGCCTAGACGACTGTCGCTTCCTCCCTTTTCGTCTTTTTATCTTCAGGGACAGCAGACAGGCTGGGCACAAGGTGAAGATCTTATTTTTGATCTGGAATTTACAAGTTTCTCATTTTACTTTCCCATGGGTGGAGCTTGGATAAGGTTTTCTCAGGGGTTGTCTGTAGTCCCTGGTTCTTGGGGACCTCAGAGACAGAGGGCAGCAGGCGCCTTCCTAGCAGGGCAGCAAAAAAGGAGGCCCAGGCCTCTCCCCGGACAGTACCCAGGCAGGTGTGGAGGTGAGGCTGCCAGGCCCAGAGTTCCACCTCTGTAGCCCCTCAGACTATTCCTCTGTGCCCTGCCCCTCCCTTGGCGGCCGTGCCCCTGTCCCTCTGACACCCGGGCACCCACCTCTATGATGTTCAGCTGCTCCACACTGGAGGCCACCCTGAACTCAGGGGCGCTCTGGCGGTACAGACCATCTGCAATAACACAGAAGCCGTGCTGTGAGCTAAGGGAGCCCAGCCTGGCCGACCGGACAGAGGCTGCAACCGTGACAAGGGGAGCTTGGGGGCCCCCAATCCCCATGTATGCCCAGCACTGTGCAGGAGCTGGGTCAGAAAGGAGGGGGCTGAAGCCCTGCAGCTGCCCTCCCCAGGCTCTGCAGCACCCCCAGACCTGCTGACCTTGTGTGTCTTCCGGCTCTGGGCTCTCAATCTTGTCCATGAGGTCATTGGAACTCCACTTGGTGATGTCCTTGGGGAACATTTCCTCTGTGTCAGACAGGTCCTCTGGAGAGGAGAGAGGGAAACTCAGGTGGGACTGGGAACAGTGGGGAGGCCTGGCTTCCCGAGGTGGGGATGCCCCTGTGTACCCCTGTGTTTGGCTCTGCTCTGACCCTTCCTCAACAGGACGGCCGCACAGCCCCACACCTTGGGCTTCTTCCTGACCATTAAAAAAATAGTGGTAACATTCACATAAAAAAATTCACCATTTATAAAGTGGCATTTAGTATATTCACAATGCCGTGCAACCATCACCACTATCCAATTCCAGAACATCTTACTTCCCTAAATGGAAGCCCCATATCCGGGAACAGTGAGTCCTCAGTCTTGTCTTCCTTAGCCCCTGGCCACCCCCAATCAATTTTCTGTCTCTACAGATTTGTCTATTACGGACATTTCCTATGAATGGAACCATATACTTGTGTCTGGCTTCCTGCACTCAGCATAGGGTTTCCGGGGCTCCTCTATGTTGCAGTGTGTGTCAGATGCTTCATTCCTTTTTATGGCTGAACCATAGTCCATTGCATGGACACACCACTTCTGTTTATCCACTCATCAGTTGATGTTCCTGTTTTTTTTAAAAAAAATGCTATATTGGCCGGGCGCAGTGGCTCATGCCTGTAATCCCAGGACTCTAGGAGGCTGAGGCGGGTGGACTGCTTGAGGTCAGGAGTATAAGATCAGCCTGACCAACATGGTGAAACCGCATGTCTACTAAAAATACAAAAATTAGCCAGGCATGGTGGTGTGCACCTGTAGTCCCAGCTACTCAGGAGGCTGAGGCAGGAGAATCACTTGAACCTGGGAGCCAGAGGTTGCAGTGAGCTGAGATTGTGCCGTTGCATTCCAGCCTGGGTGACAGAGCAAAACCCTTGTCTCAAAAAAAAAAAAAAAAGCTACATTTAGGCTGGGGGTGGTGGTTCACATCTGTAATCCCAACACTTTGGAAGGCTGAGTCAGGTGGATCACCCAAGGTCAGGAGTTCAAGACCAGCCTAGCCAACATGGTAAAACCCTGTCTCTACTAAAGATACAAAAATTAGCCAGGCATGGTGGCATGTGCCTGCAGTCCCAGCTTCTCAGGGGGCTGAGGCATGAGAACCACTTGAATCTGGGAGTCAGAGATTGCAGTGATCCAAGATCACACCACTGCACTTCAGCCTGGGCAACAGAGCGAGACTCCATTTCAAAAATAAATAAATAAATAAATAAAAATAAAAAATGCTACATTTACTTTATTCCATCTTCACCATTTTTAAAATTTCTTATATATTTTATTTTTTGAGGTCTTGCTTTGATGCCAAGGCTGTAGTATAGTGGCACAGTCATAGCTTACTGTAGCCTCGACCTCCTGGGCTCAAGTCATCCTCCCATCTCAGCCTCCCGAGTAGTTGGAACTACAGGCATGCACACTACACTTGGCTAATTTTTTTTATTTTTATTTTTGTAGAGACAAGGTCTCTCTATGTTACCCTAGCTGGTCTTGAACTCCTGGGCTTAATGGATCTCAAAGTGTCAGGATAACAGGTTTGAGCCACTGTATCCAGTTCCTGTTTTGTTAAATTGGCAAATAATCATAACTGTACATATTCATGGGGTACACAGTGATGTTTCTTTTTTTTTTTTTTGAGACGGAGTCTTGCTCTGTCGCCCAGGCTGGAGTGCAGTGGCCGGATCTCAGCTCACTGCAAGCTCCGCCTCCCGGGTTCACGCCATTCTCCTGCCTCAGCCTCCCGAGTAGCTGGGACTACAGGCGCCCACTGCCACGCCCAGCTAGATTTTTGTATTTTTAGTAGAGATGGGGTTTCACCGTGTTAGCCAGGATGGTCTCGATCTCCTGACCTCGTGATCCGCCCGTCTCGGCCTCCCAAAGTGCTGGGATTACAGGCTTGAGCCACCGCACCCGGCCCACAGTGATGTTTCAATACACCAGTGTATGGTGATCAGATTAGGGTAATTAGCACATCCATCATGTCAAATATTTATCATTTCTTTGTGTTGGGAATGTTCAATTTCTATCTTCCAGCGATTTGAAACTATATATCACTGTGGTTTAAAAAAATTTTTCTATGTTGGTATTGACAGGGTTTCGCCGTGTTGCCCAGGCTGGTCTCCAACTCCTGTGCTCAAGTGATCTACCTGCCTCAGCCTCCCAAAGTGCTGGGATTATGGTGTGAGCCACCGCGCCTGGCCTAATACATTACTGTTAACTCTAGTCATCCCGCAGTGTCACAGAACTAGAACTCACTCCTCCCATCTAGATATAATTTCATATCCTCTAACAGGTCTCTCCCTGTCCCTCCACAAAAGCACAGCTTCAGAAGTGCTGCTATGAACACCACCTCCAAGACTCCTGCTTCTGCTCCTCTGAGACCTTCTGCCCAGGACCACGAGGCTCGTGGCTACTGTCTGACTCTGGCACTCACTGGCCCTCCTCCAGCTCTGGATGGGCTCCTGGGCCCATTTCCCCAGAACACTGCTGCCCTGGCACTTCCTGCTTTGCTGTCTCTTTTATAGCATTTTCTACGTTAAATATGTATTTTCCTCTCATCAGCGTCAGAGAGCCACCTGGGAGGGGTGAGATGCCAAGAGGCCCCTTCTCCATCCTGGGCAAGGCCCCTGGTGCAGAGGCCAGCTCAGGAGTCCCCAGCCACCATTCTAGGTCCTCCAGTCCCAGGGCCAAACCAGGCACCTTTCTTCTGCCTGGACACTGACTCCCCAGGTTCCTTCCCTTGATGGCAGCTGGCCAGTTAACCAAAATGTCACCTTATTTGGCTCCTGTGCTCCTCCAAGCCACAGTGGTGACATGAGATCTGGTGCTGCCTGTGTCTGCTGAGTGCCTACGGGCTCGCCCCCGTCCCTTTCTGAGCCTCTGACTTGCTGTGTGAACTTCGGCCTGGCTCAGCCACTGGCTTGCAGAGGGACCTAAGCCCCCAACCCGTACACCTGCTGGCCCCTCCGGCTTCCTGGAGTGGAATGGCTGGGGCATGAAGTAGGCGAGCGCTGTATGCATGCCTCTTCCTGGCACAGGTGGTGCATCTGCTGTGTGGTCATGCACTTATTTTGGGACAAGTGGGAAAATGGGCACTTCACATGTTTTCTGCTTATTGCATTTCCTAAAGTGCCTACATTAGATGTGGTATTAATTTAATCAAGAAAAAATAAGGTAAGTACAAAAAATTAGAAAATTAAAAGAAGTTATGCTTCCATGGAAATAAATTCACATACGGAATAAAGCTGTAGTCTGATGGCGTATCCTTATTTGGGGTTTCAAGAGCGCAGTCCCCATCTGCCAGGCCCACAGCACATCCTGATATCAGGTTAGGGTAAGCCTGAGACCCCAGACTCAAGGGAACAAGATGACTTCATCTCATCCTCTGTGCACCGCCCCAAACACCATGGGAGTGCAGGAGTAGGGACCGGATATAGAACAGTAACAGGCAACACCCGTATCAGTCCACACCCACACCCTAAGCCCTTTCAGACCCCTCCACACCTCGCCCAGGAAGGCCCCAAGGACTGCAGGGCGCTGCCTGCCTACCGTGCGCATCGAAGAACTCGTCGTCTGAGCTCTCGTCCGAGTCCCTGGCGATACTCTGCATCCTCCACTCCGAGATGCTGTGGCGGGAAGGACTCGCTGGAAGGCAAAACCTCAGAATGACTGCCAACTGGACAGGAAGGGCCCAGAGGCTGCCCCAAGCTGGCAGGAGGCAGGGAGGGCAACCCACAGGCCTGACAGGCATCGCAGAGGCTGCCACAGGAGCCAGGAAGATTCCAAAGAGAATGAAGTGGGTGAGTGAGGAGTGGCCTAGGCTCATCTCCTGTCTGCCTAGCACAAGGCAGTCGTGTCCTGGGGAGCATGTGTGGGGAAGAGAATGACCGACATAATCCCAGGACATGGGGTCCGACAGGCCTGGGTCCACTCCTGGGCCTCTGACCTGAGTCTGACCAAGAGCAAACTCCTGAAATTCGGCCACAGCAGGGCCCAGGCGGGAGATGAGTGAGCCAGGCCTGCCTGCTGGAAAAGCTGGCTCCACCCAGGATGCCTGGGTTGATCCTTTCTCTCAGGGTCTGAAGTCTCCCAGGGTCCCCATCAGGAGGGGTGGCCCCTCCACAGCGCTGCAGGAGCCCAGCCACCTCCACTGGCTCCTATGGGTAGCACTGTCTTCCCTGGGCATGGAGGGGAAGTGTTGGGGAGCCTGCTGGGGCAGGGCCCAGGCTTCCCCGTGTGGGAGTTCTAGCCCAGGGCTCTGACTCCCTCTGGGCTTGGTGCCTCAATGTCCATGGGAAAGGACTCTGAGGAGGTGCAGTGATCCAGCAGTAGGTGGGGCTGCCTTGCAGTGAGGGACCTTGAGTGTGGATGGCAGGTGGCGCAGGGGCTCACCTCCCCGCTTGGACGACCGAGACGACTTGGAGGATGTGGACCACTGTTTCTTGAGGCCCCGCCCCACCAGGGGCTCCCCGTTGCTGCTGCTGGGCTCTGGGGGCTCCCCAGAGGCCTGGTCCGAGGCGGCTTCATGCTTGACGAGCTCAGTGGCCTCCTCACCATCCTCATTGAACTGGGCCATCTTACGGGAAAGCATGAGCTGCGCCTCCTTCTCCAGCTCCCGGATGTTCTCCATGCTCAGCCCATACCACTCGTCCTGCCAGCACCAGGCCTGCCGGTGAGCCCGCACCATCACCCTCCGTAGTCCTGTGCCCCACAGGGATTGGAGAGGGAGAGAGACGAGGGAAGGAGGTCAGCGCAGGAGCCTGCACGGAGGTGTGGGCCCAGGCAGGGGCTTTGCGAGGCTGCACCCATGTTGCAGGTCAGGCTAAAGTCACTGCCTGCCTGTGCCTCAGTTTCCCCATTTGTAAAATAAGGGGACTGGCTCACAGATGTTCTCACAAGCTCATAGTGGTTCTATAATTAGAGTGGAGGGACCTCCCAAAGCAATGTGTCCGGTCAGAAGCCATAGTTGGAAGGGTGCAGTGGCTCATGCCTGTAATCCCAACACTTTGAGAGGATGAGGTGGGAGGACAGCTTGAGCCCAAGAGTTCAAGATAAGCCTGGGCAATGAAGCAAGACCCTGTCTCTATAAAAAAATTTTTTTTTAAATTAGCCAGGCGTGCTGGTGTGTGCTTGTAGTCCCAGCTACTCTAGAGGCCGAGGTGGGAGGATCACTTGAGCCCAGGAGTTTAAGCCTGCAGTAAGCTATGATTGTGCCACTGCATTCCAGCCTGGATAACAGAGTGGGACCCTATCTCTAAATAGATAAATAAATAAGAAGCCACAGTTAATTTTCTGGGACTTTCCTGCCACAGGGGAGGTAGAATAGGACTTCCTGAGAGTCTCCTCTCTCAGTGTCTGGTATATTTTTCCTGTTGAATTTCCCATGGAAAATCCAGTTCGAGTTCAAACTGGGTTGGTTCTCCTTTTCTTTTGTTTTTTAAAAAATGCTTTTAGTAGAATATATTATGCACGTGAGATATATAAGAATATATTATACATATAAATTAAGATGTAGAATAACGTAAAAAATATATACCTTTTAAAGTGTAAACAACAATTAAAGGGCCAGGCATGGTAGCTCACACCTGTAATCCCAGCACTTTGGGAGGCTGAGGTGAGAGCATGACTTGAGGCCAGGAGTTTCAGACCAGCCTGGGCAATACAGGGAGATTCCCCATCTCTACCAAAAAAGACAACAACAACAACAAAATAGCCAGGCATGGTGTTGTGCGTCTGTGGTCCCAGCTACTTGAGAGGTAGAGGTGGGGGGATGGCTTGAGCCCAGGAGTTTAAGGCTGCAGTGAGCCATGATCATGCCACTGCACTCCAGCCTGGGTGACAGAGTAAGACCCTGTTTCAAAATAGTAATAATCATAATAATAGAATTATAAAGATTAAAAGCAGACTGGGGATTGCCTTGGGCCAGGGTGGGATGGGGATGACGTGAAATGGGAACAAAGGACCTTCTGGGGTGATGAATGCTCTGAAGTTGTGCCCAGCTGTGAATATATTAAAACTTACCAAATTGTTATCTTACAATGAGTGAATCATATGGTATCTAAAATTATGCCTCAATAAAGCTGTTTAAAAAACATTAAAAAGCAATGAGACATCCACATCCACAGCCCCGGCGAAGGAACACACCATCACCAGCGACAGGGAGCCCTCCACTCTCCCGGTCCCTGACAGTCGGTCCCGAATTTTGCTTGTCATGTGCTTTGCCTTCTGGTCTCAGCACACAGATGTGTTTTCCTGCACACTGTATCAGGCTGGTGTGGCTGTGGCTGAATTTCGCAGCTATGTGTCACGCTGTATTTTTCTGCCACTTGCTTCTCTGGGTGAGTTTTGTCCATGGATGCGCGCGTGGGGGCTTTGGCTCATCAAGCTGGGACCGTGTGGCATCCGTGTGTGTGTGAAATGCCACATTTCATTGATTCCTTTTCCTGCCAATGGGCTTTTGGCTAATTTGCATTGTTTCTCCATTTTGCTTTCACAAACCTGCTGCTCTGAACATTCCAGAACAGGCATGGGGATTTCTCCAGGGGACAAACCCGGGAGAAGCAATCTCAGAGCATGTACCCCTGCCTCCCCTAGAGCATGCTGAGCGGCTTTGCGAGCAGTTGGGCCACACCAGCCTCCCAGGCTGGTCTCCTGTGCACCCTCTTTTCCTGCCTCCTCACTTCCCACCTCTGGCTTTGCTGAGTCTTCCTTTCTAAATCTCATCCATTCTTAACTTTTTTTTGTTTTTTTGAGACGGAGTCTCGCTCTGTCGCCCAGGCTGGAGTGCAGTGGCCGGATCTCAGCTCACTGCAAGCTCTGCCTCCCGGGTTCACGCCATTCTCCTGCCTCAGCCTCCTGAGTAGCTGGGACTACAGGCGCCCGCCACCGCGCCCGGCTAATTTTTTGTATTTTTAGTAGAGACGGGGTTTCACCGTGGTCTCGATCTCCTGACCTTGTGATCCGCCCGCCTCGGCCACCCAAAGTGCTGGGATTACAGGCGTGAGCCACCGCGCCCGGCCAATCTCATCCATTCTTAAAGATATCTCTGTGGGATGGAGTCCTGTGTCCACTGCCAAGTCCCAGGGGGGCCTCAGGCGTGGCACACTGAAGAGCCTTGGTTTCCTTTTCTGGGACTGTCTGCTGGCCTCACAGGGCTGCCAGGAAGGGCCGCATCCCTTGCTCTACCCTATATAGGGAAATGCCTCCTCCTGGGATGAACGGAAGGGCTGGGACATGCACGACATCTGGGGCCAGGCAGTCATGAGGACAGCTGAGAGCTGTCCCAACTCCCAGGAGTCACCTCCTCAAGGTCCCCAAGAAGCTCAGCCCAGCTCACATGAGTTCATGAGATCATCCCCGTGATATTATAGGACTCGTGCTCACAGTTGTCATCAAGCCCCACCTATGTGCCACACCCCATCTTCGGTTCTGAACTCACGGTCTCAGCCCACAACAGTCCGATAGAATTGGTGTCATTACACCCATTTTACAGAAGATAAAAGCAAAGCTCAGTGAGGCTGAGAGACCACAGAACCACTACGTGTGAGTCAGGCCTGGACTCTAAAGTTGTCTTCTTTCTTCCCACCAGCCACAGGTTCCTGCTTTCTGAGGGGAGAACTGACTTTCAGGGAGCAGGGGAGTCTCTGCAGCTTGGCCAGGATCTCAGCTGCTGCGTAGGGCTGGGGAGGGTCAACGGGACCCACAGAGCCGGAGTGCCAGGAGCTGCAGCCTTAGTAGGTCTGCTGGGTGTCCTGTGCAGGGCTGAACCTAGAGAAGCCTTGAGGACAGAACCCTCAAGTCACCAGCGCTGATGTATTCAGGTTCCTGAGGTCGAGAAGGGCGGTAGGGGGCGCCTTGCCCAGGATCCGTGAGCCCCTCCCAGTCCTGCCCATAGGCTCCTCCACTCCTCATATTCCCTGGGAAGTGAGAACCACCATTCCCATTTTGGGACTTCAGCACTAGGGTTGCAGGTCCCAGTCTGTGAGCCCTGGGTAACGGAGAGAGGCAGGTTTGGGCCAATCTAAGCTCCCAAGGGGTTAGAGAGATGGATTGCAGGAATGCATCCCTCTCAATGGATGAGACAGCTTCTTTCTCTTCCTGCCACCTCTCCCAGCTGCTGACTGACACTGCGGTAGCCCTTCTGGAAAAAGAATGGTGGACAATGTGTCTGACGGTTTTGCCCTGGGGATGGAGGTGGTGACATCATCACACCCGTCGAGGCCCTGTCCACGTCTCTGTTTCTCCAAATGGAAGACCACGTCCTCAGACCCCAACCCTTTTGGGTACACACCCAACCTTCCCTTGGGGTCGCAGCCTCAACACTGAACATGGCTGTCTAGTGAGACACCCCCCTTGCTGATGCTAAGAACAGGAGGATGTTAATTCAGGACGAGGGTGGCTGGGATGGGAGGCAGATCTCGTTCAGCCCGTGTTGGGTCTCTGCTTCCTCCTGCATAAGTGGGGTGACAATGCCTACCCTCATGGGTCATCATGAGCCTGTGTCACAAGCGTGATGTGTACTCTCAACAGTGTGGCTCTGTTCATTCTTAAATTAAGTCACCCTTGCTCATGGCATCACAAGGTGTCTGGCTGGGGTGCCTTTTGAATCATGGGCCTCAGGGACTGGAACCAGCCCTTGGACTGACGTCATGTTATAACCTCGGCAGAGTGGGGCTGAGGGCTCTAGGTGAGGAAATGGCACTCACTGCACCAGGACACCCAGGCCATCTGCTGTCTACCTGTTCCATGGGCACCTACTCTGGCTAGGCTGGTGTGGGTGTGAAGGCCCCTATGAAGTCTGAGACACCCTGCTCCTGGGAGCTTCCAGCCCAAAGAGGGAGGCTGAGCTGTGGCCCTGGGTTCTGGGCCTCCTTGAGTAGAGGAAACAAAGGCCTGGGAGCCCAGAGGCCCAGGTGAGCAGCAAGGAAGCTGTCCCCAGGGGCTACTCAGACCTGTGGAGTGTGGGCTACACTTTATCAAATGCGAATCAGGTCAGTAATGTCTGGGGGCAGTGCCTACGGCTTCTTCATCCAGTAACACATACTGCTGTCTCTGCAGGTGCTCGTAGGTATTCATGGATGCCCAAGATAACACATGGTTGCGGGGCAGTGGGGAAGCTGGACATGGGCTTTGGTGTCACCTTCCCAGAACAACAGAAATGCAGACTCCCAGGCAGACATGCAGAGAGAGGAGGCAGACAGGCAGGTGACAGGAGACAGAGGGGTTGGGTAGCCCGGCCACTGCCCACCCGGAACGGGTTGTGCTCACCGGTGTCATGGATGAACCTCTCGATCTTGGACTGCATGCCCCAGTAGCGGAACTCCACCTTGCAGAGCTTGTATGCACACATGATGGGGAAGACCTGTTTCTTGTACTCCTCAATCCAGTTGTCTGACAGGGGCCCCCGCTGGGTCTTGGTTGACTGGAACAGTTTGGGGTCTTCTTCTGTCTTATACTCGTTGTGGGGCACAGGGTCTTTGACAATGTCGATGAAGTCTGTGGGAAAACCCTTAGAGTGGCCACTTCAGCCCTGACCTCAACCTCCACCCACATCTCCTCTCCATGTTCCTCCACCCCCAAATCCTCCCAGGATTCTGGGCCTTGCCCTGCCAGAGGGACTCTGAGGAGTAAGGATCATGTTCTGGGCAGCTCTGACCTCAATATACTTGACAATGGGGCTTGCAGTTTCCTTGGTGCATTCATTCATTCAGACAGGGGTCTTGCTATGTTGCCCAGGCTCAAGCACTCCTCCCACCTCAGCCTCCCAAAGTGCTGAGATTACAGGTGTAAGCCAATGCACCTGGTCCCTTGTTGCCTTTTCAAGTCATTTCAGCAAAACCCATGTTCTGAGTGCACTACCTCTTGGCAAAGCAGATAAATAAGGCAATGAGGAAACACTGGGGAGATGAATTTCCATGAAGAATACGGGGTGTGAGGAACAGAAGAGAAGGCTGGGAAAAGCTTCCCACGAAGATGGTGTTTCAGCCAGAGGGGTGGAATCGAGAGGTCAAGAATGTCCCAGTAGCACCGGCCCTTGAACAAGAGGTGGGGGGTTCTGGGGAAGGAACCACCAGGGTGTCTGCGTGGGGAGAAGGATGGCAGTGCTCACAGAGCAATGGGAATGCCCTGGACATGCTGGCCATTTCTCTCCAAGCTAGGAGCCCAGTTAGTGCCCTGAGGGCCAAGTGGACCCAGGTATAGGTCTGAGGCTGAGAGGGACACAGGCAGGCCGACCTGTTGGAAAAGCCTTCCTGGACAGAGACCAGAAGAGATGTCTGAAGAAGCCTACAGGGGGTGTCTGGCCAAGCTGGCTCTGGGCTGAGCCTGAGAGCAAGGGCAGATGCCACAGAGGTAGGAGTGCAGAAAACAGGGTTAGGGGCTGACAGGACCTGGTGATGGTGACAAGAAGAGGGGTGATAGCTCTGGGCAGGACGTAGGCCAGGCCACTTATGATCACAGGCTTCCCCTCCACAGGGGCATCTCAGAGCCCTCCCGTGGCCTCCTCCCACGGCGGAGGCAGAGCCCTCCTGTGTGCTCACTCCTGAGGCACATGTGTGTTGGACAGGACTGGAGCACTCACTGGGTGAGAAAGAGATCTAGGAAAGGGTGTGTGGCTCACAGAGCCCTTTTTTATGGTTGGGTCAGCTCTAGCCAGGCCCTTGGCTACCTCATTTTCTCCAATGCACAGGCCCCTCTGTATCCAGGCTGCAGACTGCAGACACTGACATCAGCTCCACCAAAACCAGAAGGGTCAGGAGCGAGTCTGAGAACCATAGAATGCCAGGAGGTATGAGCGCTCTTCCTGGAGCAGACCACATGCCCTGCCCATGCGGGCTGGCACAGGAAATGTCACAGAGACTTAGGACCCATGGCAGCTGGCCTCAGAGGGAGCCTGCAGAGCTCTGGCAGTGTCAGGGCTGCCTGCTATGGGAAGAGCTATGTACCCCCCCAACCCCAATTCCTATGCTGAAGTATTAAACCCAGTGCCTCAGAATGTGATCTTATCTAGAGATAAGGTTTTCAAAGAGGTAATCAAGTTAAAAGTAAGGCCATTAAGGTGGGTCCTAATCTAGTATGACTGGTGTTCTTACAAGAAAAGGAGACACAGAGGCAGACAGACACAGAGGGGAGTGACCATGTGGCGACCGAGGCAGAGATTGAGGGATGCTTCCACAAGTCAAGGAGCACCAAGGACTGCTGGCAAGCACAGATACTGAAGGGGCCTGAACAGAGTCTCCCCCAAAAGCCCACACGCTGTGATCTCAGACTTCTGGCCTCCAGAGCCCTAAGAGAATAACTGTGTGTTGTACAAGCCACTCGTGCTATGATGCTTTGTTCCACAGACCCAGGAAATCCCAGCAGAGGTAGGGGGTTGGGCCTGGAGCAGCTCCTGGGGCATGGACACGCACCCCCAACCTGGCTGAGATGCCTCCACGGTGACTTGGGCCTTGTACTCAGAGGTTGCAGGAGGGTGGCTGCTGAGCTGCACTGCCCCACATATGTGTTTTGTTTGACTGGCATAAATTTATTTACAAAGATTTCTAATTGGTTGCTAACATTTAATATTGGGAGATTTCTCATGAAAATCCTTATCACTGGCTTCTCTTGAAAGTGAAGATCTAACAAATGGGGCCTATTCCCTGCATGTCACTGTCATCTGGAGGCGGTGGGTAGGGCATCCACCATCAGGAGGTCATAGACCCCACCGTGTGCCAGGGGCACTTGTGCATGGCTGTCAGCTAGAGATGGATCCCCAAGCACACGTGTACTTCTGGGGAGTAGGGATCCCTAAAAGGGATGGAGGGAAGTGACTGTGGGGGCTCTGGGTAGAAAAGGCACTTGGACTTGGTGTATACGTCAGGAGAATGGGGCTAAGGAGGCCTGTCCTGCCTCCCCCATGGGCCCCATGCTTGCTCCAACTCTGACCTGCCTGCCCAGGACAGGGCCAGGTCTGGAGTCTACCAGGTGTGGGGAAAAGGGGCAGGACAAGAGGGGCCTGTGTGTAGGAAATCCAGAGTACAGCCCTGTGGGGCTCTGCCCTTCCTGGTTACCGATTGTCAGCTGGTTCTTTTCCACAGGAGAGAGGTTGAACACGTCGGGGTTTTCTCCAGCATCAGTTTTATAAAAGGTTTCAATGTCGATGGAGAATTTCTCCACGAAAGGGCAGGTGAACCTGTGCGGGAAGGAAAGCATCCATCAGGACCTGTCCTTGGAGAGGCCCAGTGTCTGGTCAGGGCCTGTTGACCCACTGGGTAGGAGTGGAGACAGTGAGCGGGCATAGAAGGAGGGTGGAGGGTAGCCAAGACTCGCCTGCCCTGTCCACCTCTTGGACCACCACTTTGTCCCAAGAACAGCCAGGATGGGGGCAGGGAAGGATTTAGGGGGAGAGGAAGACAGTGCATCTTTGGTGGCTTCTAGAAGCCCCATGTCCAATGTCCACAGAATGGCAGGAACACAGGAACAGCTATGGCAGCATACTGCCAAGCAGAAGGAAGCTGGGGTGCTCCATGGGGCATGCCACCCCTAGTTCCCAAGAAGCCAGCTCTGGCAATGGGGGAATAGCCTCTCTCTAGGCTGGAGATGAGCTTGGAGGGGAAAGTACTACTGGGAAGAGGAACAAGCTCTGTGGATCCCTAAGTAAGCTCCAGGTGCCTACCAGTGTGGGGAAGGGAGCCCCAGGAGATTTGTGGGGACCCTACCTGCTCAGCAGTAGGCAGCTGATGGGACCAGCCCCCATCTATCCAACTCAGCAGTGCTGAGCTACACACTGGGGGACACAGAGTGAAGAACCCTCTGCCGGGGGATCCCAAGGACAGCCCTGCTCAGCATGGGATGTGGGACAACACTGTCACAGCAGCTGAAGGTCTCCAAGTTGGAAGGGACCTCTGTGTCATCTGGTCTACCCTCAGTTTCTTTCCAGCAGGCTGTCTCAGCCTTCTTAGGGAGCCTGAAGTGGGTTTATATTCCCTGCATCTTCTGGGATGGCAAAGGAGTCTCCAACAGCCCTCGCTTGACTCATGCCTTCATGGCCTCCACACATGAGGAGTCAGGAGGCATTTAGGGGTGTATCCTTCCCTCTCTTGCCTGTGCCTGCTCTGGGTGACCTTCGGGGCACCTGTATGGAACAAAGCCTGGGCTCCCTGGGGTTATGGGGTGTTGAGCCTGCTTGAAGGCTGATCCCATCCCCTGGATCTATGCCACAAGGCTGCTTCCTGCCAGATGGCATGTGGAGATGGGAGGCACATGGAGGCCAAAGCAGGCGCACCTGGTTCGGGTGTAGGGGTAGGCATTCCAGGACTCCTCCACCACCCGCAGGGCTGCCTTGGGCAGGATGGAGCGGAACCAGCTGGGGATGTGCATGCCCACATGATACACCTTGTGTGTGTACTGCCCAGAGCCGCCTGGGCCATCTGTGTACGGCCGGTTCTCCAGGATCTCCACGCCGCTGCCTTCACCATATGTCTCGTTACGGCTCTTCTTCTGTGGGGACAAAAGCACCTGCAATGTGTGTGGGGCCAGAGCACTTTTCAGGAGGGAAGGGGCACAGGAGACTGGGCCCAGGGGTGTGGAAAGGGAGGACGGGCTTTGGTCAACGAGGCTGGCTCCTCCTATGTCACTTCCAGACCCCCAAATCTATATGCCAGGGTTTGTGCAAGAGGCTGAAGGGGCCACAGACTCCCTCTCCCAGACCTAGTGCTGCACATACAAGTCCTATATTTTGACTCCCACCTGTCCCAGGACTAAAAGCATTCCCAAGATCAGGAACAAGACAAGGATGCCCACTTACTTGCTTCTCCTCAACACTGTGCTATAAGTTCTAGCTAGAGCAATTAGACAAGAAAAAGAAATAATAAGAGGCGACTGGGCACAGTGGCTCACACCTGTAATCCCAGCACCTTGGGAGGCTGAGGTGGGCAGATCACTTGAGGTCAGGGGTTTGAGATCAGCCTGGGCAACATGGTGAAACCTCGTCTCTACTAAAAACAGAAGAATTGGCCAGGCATGTTGGCACATGCCTGTAGGACCAGCTACTCAAAGGCTGAGACAGGAGAATCACTTGAACCTGGGAGGCAGAGGTTGCAGTGAGCTGAGATCATGCCTCTGCACTCCAGCCTTGGTGACAAAGTAAGACTCTGTCTCAAAAAAACCAACCAACCAACCAACCAACAAACCAACAAACAAAAAACAAAACAAACAAAAAGAATAAGAGGCATCCAAATTGGAAAGATAGAAGTAAAACTATTTTGAATTCCTGATGCCATAATCTTATATATGGAAAATGCTAAACAATCTCCATCAAAGCCTGTTAGACCTAATAAATAAATTCAACAAAGTTGTAGAATACAAAATGACACACAGAAATGAACAATGTCAAAGAAAATTAAGAAACAATTCCTTTTATAGTAGCCTCTGAAAGAATAAATACCTAGGAATATATTTAACCAAAGAGGTGAAAGACCTGTGCACTTAAAACTACAAAATGTTGCTGAAAGAAATTAAAGTCCTAAATAAATGGAAAGACATTCCATGTTGATGGACTGGAAGATTTAATATTGTTAAGATGGCAACACTGCCCCAAACAACCTACAGATATAATGCGATCTTTATCAAAATCCCGGTGGCCTTATTTGTAGAAATGGAACAGCTGATCCTAAAATTCATATGGAATTACAGGAGACCCCAAAGAGCCAAAACAATTTTGAAAACAAAACAAAACCAAGTTGGAGGACTCATACTTTCCTATATCAAACCTTACTACAAAACTACCGTAACCAAAAAAGTGTAGCACTGGCATAGGATAGATGAATAGATCAACAGACAGACAGATAGATAGAATATAATTGAGAGTCTAGAAATAAGCCATATATCTATGATCAATTAATTTTTGAGAAGGGTGCCAAGATTATCCAATGTGGAAATAATAGTCTTTAAAAAATGGTGCTGGGACAATTGAATAACAACATGTAAAAGAATGAAGCTGGACCCTATCTCAGAGCATATACAAAAACTCGATATGAATCAAAGATTTACAAATAAGAACTAAAACCATAAAAGTATAAGATGCTTGAGAAATGGTAGTTTAAAAAAAGAAATAAAATCACAAAATGATAAAACAGAAGAAAACTGGGGCAAACAAGGTCATCTTTATGACCTTAGATTTGGCAATGCTTTCTTAAATATGACACCAAAAGCAAAAGCAACAAAAGAAAAAATAGATGAACTGGACTTAATCAAAATTAAAAACCTTAGTGTATCAAAGAGCACTATGAAGAGAGAAACAGACAACCCACCAAATGGGAGAAGACATTTGTATACCATGTATCTGACAAGGGACTTGTATCCAGAATATATAAAGAACTCCTACAACTCAACAATAAAACAAACAACACAATTCAAAAATGAGCAAAGGACTTGAATAGCCATTTCTCCAAAGAAGATATACGAATGGCCAATAAGCACATGAAAAGATGTTCAACATCACTATTCATTCGGAAATGCAAATCAAAACCACCATGAGGGCTGAGCGTGTTGGCTTATGCCTATAATCCCAGCAATTTGGGAGGCTGAGGCAGGCAGATCACTTGAGGCCAGGAGTTAGAGACCAGCCTAGCCGACATGGTAAAACCCCATCTCTACTGAAAATACAAAAAGTAGCTGGGTGTGGTGGTGCGCACCTGTAATCCCAGCTACTCGGGAGGCTGAGGTAGGAGAATCGCTTGAACCCAGGAGGCAGAGGTTGCAGTGAGCCGAGATCGCGCCACTGCAGTCCAGCCTGGGTGACAGAGCGAGACTCCGTCTCAA
>NC_045443.1:120816305-120879681 GCF_002776525.5 Piliocolobus tephrosceles
TTTTCTTTTTCTTTTTCTTTTTTTTTTTTTTTTTTTTTTGAGACAGAGTCTCACTCTGTCTCCCAGGCTGGAGTGCAGTGGCGAGATCTCAGCTCACTGCAACCTCCGCCTCCCAGGCTCAAGTGATTCTCCTGCCTCAGCTGCCCAAGTAGCTGGGATTACAGGTGTGCGCTACCAAGCCTGGCTAATTTTTATATTATTAGTAGAGAAAGGATTTTGCCATGTCAGCCAGGCTGGTCTCAAACTCTTGACCCCAACTGATCCATCTGCCTCGGCCTCCCAAAGTACTGGGATTACAGGAATGAGCCACCACCGTGCCTGGCTGGTACAGGTTTCTTTTGAGGAGATGAAAGTGCTCTGGAATTAGGTAGTGGTGATGGTTGCACAGCTCTGTGAATATACCAAGAACCTTTAAACTGTACACTTTAAGTGAGTGAATTATATGGTGTATGAATTATAGCTCAAGTAGCTGTCAAGTTACTTAAAAATCCCATGGGTCAAGGGGCCCTGAGGGGTTTGCTGAAGAATGTTCTGTTGCTTGGCCTGGTGCTGGCTACACAGTCATATTCACTTTTTGCAAGACCATCAGGATAGACATTTATGAATCATAAACTTTTCTGTATATATATAACGCTTGAATAAAAAGTGAAAAAGAATTAGGAATGAAACTGGGAAAGAAAAGTCTGCAGGCTGCTCAGAGTACCCCACCTTCAGAACACCAGGCCGATGAGGCCCCTGCCACTCAGAGCCATCTCCCTGACAAACCTCTGGCACACCACTATGAGCTGACTTTTGCCAGGCAGCAGGGTCTCTGAGAATGAGCAAGCGCTCCTCTCTCCCTCCAGGAAAGCCACAAGCCCCATCAGCCAAATAGTTAAAGCTGAAATAACCCCAGAGAGCAAAATCCCCCACCCAGTGGAGGGCCTGTGCAGGCCTCACCCAGAGGAGTTCACAGAAAGTAGAAGAAAGAGATGTCATTGTCCAGGCTGGTCCGCTTTGGGAAGAATCATCCCTGCTCCAGACTTGGGGTATGTGGAAGACATACCCCAAAGAGAACGACCATCATGTGATGAGGGATTAGAAGACGTGAGGGGAGGCCTTCACTCAGCCTCAGGGGGGTCAGGGAAAGTGACCTGCAGGGGAGCTGGGAGGTGAGGAGGCACTCACTAGGCAGGGGTAGATAGGGCAGATATGCTGGGTAGGGAGGCAGGTGACAGAGCGAAAGGTGTGTGTCTGGAGGGAGCCCTGGAAGCGTGTGGACTCAGTTGCCTGGGTGTAGGCTGCGAGGCAGGAAGTGGCAGGGAAGGGCCTGGGAGCTGGGCAGAAGCCAGATCACAAAAGTGTTTGTTTGTTTGTTTATTTTGAGACAGATGAGACAGAGTCTGGCTCTGTCACCCAGGCTGGAGTGCAATGGCACGATCTCGGCTCACTGCAACCTCTGCCTCCCAGGTTCAAGTGATTCTCCCACCTCAGCCTCTTGAATAGCTGGGATTACAGTCACGTGCCACCACACCCGGCTAATTTTTGTATTTTTAGTAGAGATGGGGTTTCACCATGTTGGCCAGGCTGGTCTCACACTCCTGACCTCAAGTGATCTGCCCGCCTCCGCCTCCCAAAGTGCTGGGATTACAGGAGTGAGCAACCGTGCCTGGCCATAAAAGGAGCACAGTTTTGATGCTAAGGGAAGAAAAGGGTTTAAGCAGAGAGGAGCACAATCGAATCTGGGTCCCAGATACGTGTATGGTACGTGTATGGAGAACGGAAGATCTCCCTGGTACGTGTATGGAGAACGGAAGATCCCCTGGCATGGGCAGCTGCCCGCAGGGGTGTTCTTTCCTGGGTTTAGATAGGAGGTGAGGCCCCAGCTCTGGGAGCAGCAGGAGATGCCTCTGTGCTCAGCAGGTAGGCCAGGTACTTAGTGGCTTTATGAACATGAAATCTTGGTAGCTGAGGGCAAAGGGGAAAAGGGAGAGGCCAGGCTGCAGGTGAAAGTGGTCAGTGGGCCAGGCACAGTGGCTCAAGCCTGTAATCCCAGCACTTTGGGAGGCTGAGGCAGGCAGATCACCTGAGGTCAGGAGTTCGAGACTAGCTTGGCCAACATGGCAAAACCGTGTCTCTACTAAAAATAAATAAAAAAAAAAACAGCCAGGCATGGTGGTGGGTGCCACTAATCCCAGTTACTTGGAAGGCTGAGGCAGGAGAATCACTTGAACCCAGGAGGCGGAGGTTGCAGTGAGCTGAGATTGTGCCATTGCACTCCAGCCTGGGTGACAAGAATGAAATTCCATCTCAAAAAAAAAAAAAGAAAAGGGCCGGGCATGGTGGCTCAGGCCTGTAATCCCAGCACTTTGGGAGGCCGAGGCGGGCAGATCACAAGGTCAGGAGATCGAGACCATCCTGGCTAACGCAGTGAAAATCGTCTCTACTAAAAATACAAAAAAAAATTAGCCGGGCGCGGTGGCCGGCACCTGTAGTCCCAGCTACTCAGGAGGCTGAGGCAGGAGAATGGCGTGAACCCAGGAGGCGGAGCTTACAGTGAACTGAGATCGGGCCACTGCACTCCAGCCTGGGTGACAGAGCAAGATTCCGTCAAGAAAGAAAAGAAAAGAAAAGAAAGGAAAGAAAAAATAAAATAAAAGAAAAGAAAAGAAAAGAAAAGAGAAAAGAAAAGAAAGGAAGGAAAGAAAGAGGTTAGTGAGCCCAGGTACACTCTACAGACTAGTGACTCAGCCTTTTCCTGCCTACCATGGTGGGACAGAGGCCCCATGCCCCTGAGCAGCCACCCACCCTGCCCATTGGCTGAGATCTGCTCCTCACCCTGTGCCCAGACCTGTCCTGTGCTCAAACTGGGTAGAGGCCACAGGGTCCAGGCAAAAGGGAGCCACATATTTACCATCTGGGTTGCAGGGGCCCCAGCCCTGTTTACTGAGGACCCACCTGCTGCGAATTTCAGTTTATTTATTTATTTATGAGATAGGGTCTCACTCTGTCCCCCAGGATGAAGTGCAATAGCATGATCACTGCAGCCTTGACCCCCCAGGCTCAAGCAATCCTTCTGACTCAGACTGTAGAGTAGCTGGGACTACAGGCGTGCACCCCACCACACCTGGCTAATTTTTTATTTTTTTGTTGAATGCCTTGGTCTCTCAAAATGCTGGGATTACAGGAGTAAGCCTTTGTGCTCAGCCTGGGAAACAGAGTTTCTAAATCAAGCTCCATTGCGGTGTCAGGTGAAGACCATGACCATTCCGCTTGAACAGCAAGCTGCCCTTTCCTGAGGATGTGGGGCATGGAGTTTACCTTCAGCTATCAGGGTCCAAGAGGGGCTGCCTCTCAGGGAGGTGGCAGAACATGCGGGCTCAGAGCATAGTTTCTGCAGTTCAAATGTCTGGGTGCAAACCTTCCTCTTTTTCTTTCTTTCTGTGTGTTCTCTGATAAGTTAACCTCTATATGTCATCATCTCCCCGTCTGTAAGAGGAGGAGAAGCAATAGCACTGGCTGGGTTGTTGAGAAAATTAGATGCGAGCACATGTAGTTGACGTACTACAGGATGAGTTCAGGATGTGTGTGTGCTCAGCAACAGGGAACATCATTCCAGGATGCCACGCCCTGGCTTTATCCCAGCAGGGAGACTGGCAGGGGAATCGCCCTGGCTCCAAAGGCAGATGTCTCCATGGCTTCAAAGTTCCCCTGAAGGATGGAGTGAAGAGCCAGGCCTGGAAAACCCTTCATTTCTGGTGCTCAGAGGCTCCTGGTACAGCCAAGAGGTGTGGGGAAGTGTGGTGAGGAGGACTCTCTGCTCAGCCTTTTTCTAGGCCTGGATCAGCCATTGATATCAGCACTTGGGCTACAAGGACAGGGCAGAGGAGTGCAGCCGGGTTTCAGCTGTGTCTCTGAGCAGGATGCAGCTGGGGAGGAAGGCCCTTTTCATAGCTATAGGCACCAGGCCTGCTTGGAAGACTCGCAGACCATCAGACACCGGCACTCCTGGTGCATGCTGGGGCTGAGACTCAGATACTGGCCTCAGCTGCTCAACTGTCATTATCGGGAGCCAATGCAGGCAGGGAGAGAGGGCTTCCTGGAAAAAGAGGCTACCAGGAGAGGCAAAGAGCATGAACGAGAGACCCAAGCAGAGATTTCCAGACCCTGTCTCAATTTACAGCTTGCCTTTGCAACCGCCTATTCTCCTCTGCACTTCAGAGCCCTGAGATATTGTGAGATCATGCTCCCTACACCACAAGTGGCGAAAATGAGGCACAGAGTACTAGAGCCAACTCACCCCAGGTGACAGCCAAGTCTCCCAGGCCATGAGTGACTGTGGTAGTGCAGAGACAGAGAAGAAGCCACAGATTGCATTAAACTGCAGAAACCTGCGTGTGCATCAGACCCCCCCCCCAACCCCTACCTAACAGGGGCCAGGCATGGTGGGTGGCTGGTCTGGCAGGAATTGAGGGAAGGGGAGGTCTGTTCCTGAAGGAGGGGCACTGGCCAGATGCCACATCTACACTCAGGGATCTGATGTGCCCTGCCTCTTCCCCTAGGGCCCTTCACCCAAGCCTCTCTCCCCAGAGCCCCACCAGGACCAAGCAAGGCAGGCTCTGCTCTGCTTGTTCTCCCAGCTCCCTGTCACGGGGCATGGCCCTGTCTCCTGGCTAGGCCAGCAGCTTCTCCTGCTCATTAGCCTTGACATGGAATTTACTGCACAGCTGAATGAGGTAGGCAGCTTGAAGCACAGGCTGGGCTGGGGCCAGCTCACTGGAGGGAGGGGACAGCTAGGAGTGGCCCTTGCTGCCAAAGAGCCTGACCCCAGGGTAGAAATGTGTCTCCTGGACTTAGTGTATGGCTCAGGGCACTGAGGGCTATGCCCCCTGTGCTAGGCTCACTGAAGCTGCCACTCAGGATGTCAGTGCGCAGGCGTGCACGTGTGCACACACATGTGGCGTGTGTGTGGGTGCAGGAGCCAAGGCCCATGGATTCAGGGCTCTTCTGGGTGGAGCAGAAGGTGTACGTGACCAGAGCCATCTCTAGAGAAGGCAAAGAATGGAACCAGGAGGACACTTACAAAGACATCCTCAAGATGACCTACTTGTGGTATACATGGGGAAACTGAGGGCCAGGGACTGGAAGCAACATTTTCGGGTCATACAGCTGGAGGGCCAGAGGTGGCTGGGGAGGCAGGAGGGATTCTGGTGGGACTCCTGGGCAATGCACAAGTCCACAGACTCCCCAGAGGATGCCACCTTCTCACTGGCTGCTGCCAACAGCTCATTAAAAACACATTCTCCTAAATGTAAGGGCTCAAACTATAAAACTCTTAGGAGAAAACATAGGCATAAGTTCTATGACCTTGAATTAGGCAACGGTTTTGGAGCCATGACAACAAAAGCACAAGCAACAAAAGAAAAGACAGATACACTGGACCTCATCAAAATTAAGAGCTTTTATGCTTCAAAGGACACTAAAAAGAAAGTGAAAAAACAACCTACAGAATGGGAGAGAATTTTTATTAACAATATATCTTATAGTAACTTGTATCCAAAATCTATAAAGAACTCCTCCAATGCAACAACAAAGAAACAACAACCCCATTCAAAAACTGGCAAAGGAGCTGGGCATGGTGTTGTACACCTGTAGACCCAGCTACTCCAGAGGTGAAGTTGGCAGGATGGCTGGAGCCCAGGAGTTCAAGGTCAGCCTAAGCAGCATAGCAAGACTCCATCTCTAAAACAATAATAAGAATAATAAAGGCAAAGAACTTGAACAGACATTTCTACAAAAAGATTATACAAATGGTCAATGAGCAAATGAAAAGATGCTCAACATCATCTGTCATTAGGGAAATGCGAATCAAAACCATAATGAGATACCACTTCACACTCACTGGGGTGGTTAAAAAGACACACAGCAGCAAGTGTTGTTCAGGGTGTGGAGCAATGGAACCCTCGTACATTGATGGTGGGAACGTAAAGTGGTGCAGCTGCTGTGGCAAACAGTTTGGCGGTTCCTCAAAAAGTTAAACATAGAGTTACCATATGACCCAGCAATTCCACTCGAGGTAAATATCCAAGAAGAGGAAAACATATGTCCACATAAAAACTTATACACGAATATTTATGGCAGCATTATTCACTGTAGCCAAAAAGTGGAAACAACCCAAATGTCCACCAACAGATGAACGGGGAAACAAACTGTGGCCTACCATGGAATGGAATATTATTCGGCCACAGAAAGTAATGGAGCACTGACACATGATACAACAGGGATGAAACCTGGAAATATTATGCTGAGTGAAAGAAGCCAGACACAAAAGGACACATACTGTATGATTCCATTTATATAAAATGCCCAGAATAGTGGAATCTATAGAGACAGAAAGTACATTATTGGTTGCCTGGGGCTGGGGTGAAAATAGTGATTTCCTTTTTGGGGTAATAGAAATGTTCTAAAATTGATTCTGGTGATGGTTGTACAATTCTGAATAGGCTAAAAATCACCGAACTGTGCACTTTAAATGGATGAGTCATGTGGTGTGTGACTTATATCTCAATAAAGCTGTTATAAAACAAAACGAACAGAAACCAATCCTGCCTCTTGCACTTACTAAGATCAAAAAAATCAAATATGGCAAGCAGGAAGGGGCCTCGCTGGCACTGTGAGAGAGAGATGGGTCACCTCTAAGCATCTCTCTGCCACGAATGTCCCTCCTAGTGTCCAAAAGCTCAGTTTTCTGCTTATGCAGGAAACCTCATGTTTGAGGCAGTGGCGACTTTAAGCCGAGCATCTGTTTCCATGGTGACATGACGGGCTAGCCAAGGGCATCCTCGGTCAGCTTCCTGAACAGCAGGTATGTGTGTGTGTGCGTGCATACACGTAGGCACACGGATGCACATGCATACACAGGCATAGGCCTCTCTAAGGCACAAAAATGTGCTATATCTCCATGGCCCAGAGCAACTAAGTCCCCTTCCAAAACAAAAAACAGACAAGACTCTGGGTGAGGCCATAGGTGAGGTCAGGGCAGGCATGTGCCATCTCTCCCTCTTTAAAAGAGCTCCTGGAATGTGGACCGGATTTTTCTTTTCTTTTCTTTTTTTTTGAGACAAAGTTTCACTCCTCTTGCCCAGGCTGGAGTGCAATGGCGCAATCTTGGCTCACCGCAACCTCTGCCTCCCGGGTTCAAGCGATTCCCCGCCTCAGCCTCCTGAGTAGCTGGGATTACAGGCATGAGCCACCACACCCGGCTAACGGGGTTTCACCATGTTGGTCACGCTGGTCTCAAACTCCCAAACTCGGGTGATCTGTCCACCTCAGCCTCCCAAAGTGCTGGGATTACAGGTGTGAGCCACTGCACCCGGCCTATGCGGACCAGATTTGTAGTGAAAACAGCAAGCATTTCCTGGGTGCTCTAAGCTCCCACCTCTTCCAGTAGCATCATTTATTTGTGGCTATGTTAAGTGCTTTGCATGTAAGTTCTCCTTTGGTTACTGCAACATCCCCTAAGGAAAGGTGTATTAGTACTATTACCCCCAAGTCACAGATAAGATGATCAAGGCTATGAGAGGCTCAAACTTGTCCAAGGTCACACAGTTACTAAATGGCACAGCCAGGCTGTGAATTCAGACCTGTGTCATTCCAGAGCCTGCTCAGCCCATAGCACCAAGGTGCCTCAATGAAAAGACCTCAGCATAAGATGGGTGCTCCGTAAATTCTTATTGAACAAATAAATGAACTCTAGTCCCAACCCTGACCAACTCCCTCTCCTGGACAAGTCGCTTCTCTCTGGTGTCAATTTCCAAACTATAAGTGAAGACAGGACTACCTATCGGCCCATGCCCTGGTGTAATGGGTAGAATGTCCCCACCAGGCCCTTGGAATATGACCTTATTTGGAAATAGGGTCTTTGCCGATGTAATTGGAGTGACGTGGCCACAAGCTAAGGAATGCTTGGAGCCACCAGAAGCTGGAAAAGACAAGGAAGGGTCTACCCATAGAACCTTTGGAGGAAGTGCAGCCCTGCAGACACCTGCCTCTCCAGTTTCTGGCCTCCAGAACTGTGAAAGAATAAATGTCTATTATTTCAAGCTATGCAGTTTGTGGTTCTTTGTTATGGTAGCACCAAGAAGTAAGATACTTGGGATGCTGGCAGGCTCAGTGAGAAGGTGTGCAGGACAGGGGGTCCAGAGCTGCCTGCAGGAGTCTCTTTGGGCAGAGGCCTGGTGACCCACCTGCCAGCAGCTGAGGGTGGAGCCAGGACAAGGTCCAGGAGGGTCCCTTCCATCTTGGCCTTGCTGGGTGGCTGCGCAGAAGCCCCTGCCCACTCAGGCAGACTCCATGCCTTTCCCAGGACAGCAGGCTCACCCAGCAGCATCCTGTGCAGGCTCTGGGGAGGATACCTCCTGTCTCTTCCAGCTGCTGCTGGCTCCCAGTGCTCCTTGGCCCATGCTATATCTCTTCAATCTCTGCTTCATCTTTCCTGTGTCTCAGTCCTTTCCTTTTCTTATAGGGAAAATAGTCATTCATTCAGGGACCTCTCTAAATCCAGAATGATCTCATTTCAAGATCCTTAACAAATTACATCTTCAGAGACCCTATTTCAAAATAAGGTCACATTCTGAGATTGCAGGTGGATGCAGATTCTGGGGGGCACACTGGTCACCAGTGGGGTGTGTGCCCACAATGGCCTCCTGTGAGTGAGCTTCAGCCTGCCTGCTGGAGAAACAAGCGCACTACCCTGATGGCCCCCCACCTGTCCCTCATCTCTCGGTGGGGCAGGTGGGGTCCTCACCACCTCCCACCCAGCCCTTGGCCACATACGTCTTCAGTCACCAGCACTTTCCCCAGTGTATGGCAACTCTTCATGCTGACCCCAGCACCCCTGGCCTTGCTGCCCACAGGTGACCCTGGGCTATGTGTAGTTCTGAGTATTTGAGCACTGGAAGGCAGAGCTGTGAAAGGGAGAGCACTGGCTTCAGAGTCAGACAGGGTGGAGAGCATGTAACCTCCAACAGCTGGAACTTCAGAGAAGGGGTGGACTAGGAGACCTCAAAGTGCTCCACTAAAAGCAATGTGAAAAAGGCAGCCCACCACATCTCTGGGCAGACTGGTATCATTAGGGCAGCTATGTACCCTTGGGCAAGTTCCTTGACATCTCTGAGCCTCAAGCTGTCATCTGGGGATGGGGATGAGCGGGGATGAGTACCACCAACTGTGCAGGTTATCGTGAGGATTAAAGCAGGTTCTGATCAATTGCTGGACACTGATTCAGTGGGCTGTGGAGGGGTGTGAGGGCTGCAGTCAGTGGCAGAGCCGCTGGGACCCAGACGGGACCCCCTGTACAGCACTTTGGTATTTTGTGAAATAGAGGCTAGGTAAAGATTGGTCGAATGAAGAATGGATTCTAGTTCCAACTGTCACCAGGAACTTCAAAGCTGGCATCACCAAGGGCAGCCAGTCCTCCCCAAGCTGACCTCTGGCTCCCCACCAGTGATGGCGTCTGAAGGGGGCAGGCCTCTCCTGGCACAGCTACTCAGTCATGCCACATAGGAGCAAACTCTTCTCGAGTCACTCTGATCTCTGCCACATGAGCAGCCACCCCCTTGTGCCTGCCGACAATTCCCCTAAACAGTGCTGCAGTGCTGTTTTCAGAGATGGTGGCAGTTGGACAGCAGAGACAGGCCTGGCTCCCCAGGGGCTGATGAAGGAGTTTGGGGGAAGATGCAAAGAAAAACCAAGACCTAGAAACCCCTGAAAGCAGCCACCCCCAGGGTCCTGGCCAGGTCACCTCTGGCCACTCCCTTGGCATCACACATTCGCTGAACACCTCGGACGGACGGCCCTCTCCCAGCCAGGCAGATGATTTTGTTTTCTCACCTTTAACACGGTGTATATTGAGTGCTGCTCCAGCAGGGTGCCAGGCACTTTGACACGCGAGCCCAGCCCATCTTTTCCACAACCTTCCAGTTGGGCAGCTCACACAGAGGAAGGCCTATTCCTAGCTGCCACTGGCTGGCAAGCGGCACAAGTGGAAAATGATGAACTAAGGTCTTCTTATTATTCTTTCCACAAAAATGCAGCAGCCTTCTTGAAGGCCTGTCCATCGCAGGAGGCCAGTGCAGACTGTGCCCTTGAGCCTGTGCTGAAACGTATGTGAAATCTATCTTCCCAGACAACAGGAAGCACTTTCTTTCATCCCCCTCTGCAACTCGGCCCTCGGCACAGGCAGGGCACAGGAAAGTCTGGTGACTTCAACTTACTTTTTAGCAGTGTTACTGAGGTATGACTGACATACAATAAGCTGTACACATGTAAAGTAGCAGCTGGTGATTCTGACGTATGTTCACACTTTTGAGTCCATCACCCTACGTTGACAAGAGCCCTAGGAACTGTGGGTTAGAAAAAGGCCAGAGCGGGGACAGACAGGCAGGTGGGGCTGAGAAGAATGAGTGCCCTCAGGACCCAGAGGGGCAAAGGAAGCTGCCTGGAGGAGGGGCATTCACACCAGCCCTGCGGGAGGGGCAAAAGCTCTCAAGATGGAAATTGGGCTGAGAGTAGGGGTCTTGGTGACAGGAAGGGCACAGGTCGTGCCTCCGGTCTCCAAGTCGGGGTGGCCTGAACCTCTCCCCTCCTGCCCACCTGCTCTGCCCTAAGGCCTGGGAGCCACAGCACAGGCTGGAGGTGAGAGGGGAGATCCCTCCCAATACTGCCTCCCCCCCAGTCTAGATACTGGCACCTCCTGGTCCTCTCAGCCTGCCAGGGTGCCCTCACCTCTGAGATTGGCAGCAGCCTCCCTTGGCCTACTAGGGGTCCCAAAGAGGCCACCTAGGAGCCCAGAGATCTGAACTCCAACCCTGGCTGTGGGCCTCAATTTCCCCATATGTAAAATGGGAAACTATGCTCTCTGAGAGCCTAGCTTAAGTTACAGATAAAGAAACTGACCGGGTGTGGTAGCTCATGCCTATAATCCCAGCACTTTGGGAGACTGAGGTGGGCGGATCATCTGAGGTCAGGAGTTTGAGACCAGCCTGGCCAACACGGTGAAACCCCATCTCTACTAAAAATACAAAAATGAGACAGGCATGGAGGCGGGTGCCTGTAATTCTAGCTACTTGGAAGGCTGAGGCAGGAGAATCGCTTGAACCCAGGAGGCAAAGGTTGCAGTGAGCTGAGATTATACCACTGCACTTCAGCCTGGGGAACAGAGTGAGACTGTCTCAAAAAAAAAAAAAAGAAAA
This sequence comes from Piliocolobus tephrosceles, assembly GCF_002776525.5. Lineage (NCBI taxonomy): Eukaryota > Metazoa > Chordata > Mammalia > Primates > Cercopithecidae > Piliocolobus > Piliocolobus tephrosceles. The sequence goes on from NC_045443.1 coordinate 120,827,537, forward strand.
AGCAACCAACAGGAGCACTACCCCCTTGGGTCTAGTGGGGTGTGTGTGTGTGTGTGTGTGTATGTGTCTGAGTAGGTGCATGTATACATGTGCACATATGTGCACATGCTGTGTGCATGCATGTATCTGTGTAGGTGTGTGCATGTGTCTGCATATGTATTTGTGTACATACCTGTATGCATAGGTGGCTGTGCTTGCATGTACATATGTTGTGTGTGGACATACACGTGTGTGTGTGCACTAGAGCCATCGGTGAGGAAGGAAGGAGCAGCCCATGTACACCAAAGAGGATATGAGCCAGAAACTGGGAGAACAGACCCACAGACCTAAACCCTGCCGGGCGACACTCACTGTCCAGCAGTAAGCAGACAGACACCCACAAAGAGGTGGAAGGCACTAGGTACCCAGGTGTGGGACCGACAGGAAACTGCGAGGATTCAGGGAAAGAAATCACTCATGCTGCCCGTGGAGATCAGACAAGCCTCTGAGAAGGACACAGCATGCGGGCTGGTCTGAAAGATGGGCAGAAGGACCCTTGAGATAACCTGGGGACTCTTCTGTTTCAAAACATACTCACTAGGGTAGCATTTATTTAAAAAGAGGACAGTAAGTGCTGGTGAGGATGTGAAGAAACTGGAAACTTTATACATTCCCAGTAGGAATGTAAAATGGTGCAGCCACTGTGGAAAACAGTCTGCTGGTTCCTCCAGACATGAAGCATAGCGTCACCATGTGACCCAGAAATTCCCTTCCTAGGTGTAGACCAGGAAGAACTGAAAACAGATACTTGTATGCTAATATCAACCCAAATATCCATCAATGGGTGAATGGATAAGCAAAACGTGATCTGTTCATACAACGCAATATGATTCAGCCATAAAATGTAATGAGGCACTGATACATGCTCTGACATGGATGAACCCCAACAACATGATGCTGAGTGAAAGAAGCCAGACACAAAGAGCAACACAGTGAAGGATTCCATGTGTATGAAACACCCAGAACAGGCAAACCCAGGGAGACAGGTAGTACATTAGTGATTGCCAGGGGGTGGGGAGGGGGAATGAGGAATGACTGTTTAATGGATACGGGGTTTCTTTCTGGGGTGATGAAAGTGTTTTGGAACTAAAGTTAGTGGCTGCACAACATTGTGAGTATACTGAATGCCACTGAATTGTTCACTTAAAAATGGTTGTTTATGTTATGTGAATTTCACCTCAATAAAAGCAAAACAAGACAACACCCAATCAAGTAAGCCCAAACCCCCTAGTCCCAAAAGAATTTCTTCCAAATGCTATAAAGAGCTGACAACCTGAGCCCCATCCATGCAGACAGTAAGCAGGCCAGCGCCTTGCCCCTCAGAGGGCACAGGACCCACAGGCTTGCAATATCTTGGAGCTCATTTTGTTGGAGCTTGAACTGGGGGCTGTGGAGGCCAGAACCCAGCGATGCATCTGCCTGTCTAAGACCCAGCTGGGGCGGGGCTGGCCAGCAGGGGCCTTAAGTACATGGGAAACTTCCCAGTCAGTAGTTCTCCAGGAACCTATGGCTTCCTGGTAACGACGTGAGGGCAGCAGCACCTCAGACACAGCAATTAGTCCTCAGGCCAGAGACAGCACACACCAAGAACACAAGAGGACACAGGTGCAGGGCACTAGCAGACCCCCTGCCCCATCACTAAGCTGTCTATCCCACACTCCCAGCCTCAAGGCCTGCCCAGAGGAAAATTGCCCAGCCAGCCAGCCTGAGCAGGAACAGCAATAACCTCGCCCCCAATCTCCCCTCCAAGCATGCTAGCGCCTGTCACAGAAGCACCTCTCCCGGCAATACCTGGCTTCTTTCACCTTTCTTTTTTAACAGGAAAGCAGATGTGTGCACACATGCTTGCTCACCCAGAAGGGGCACAGGGAAAGGCTCTGGAAGCTCAGAGCAGCAGCAATAACTCCAGCCAGTCCTTAGAGGCCACGGTGGCTCTCCCTAGCTGGGAAGGATGCCCATCTGTCCAACAGGCTCTCATGAGAGTGCTGCTGCTCATGATGTGTGAGGTGGGAGATGTTTCCATCCTGCCACAATCCTAATCAATGGAGCTTCTCAAAAGACACTGCATGTGTCGGCTAGATGGATGGGGCCTGGCTGCACAGGTGAAGGGAGGTCTGAGCATCTAACAGGGAACTATATGATGCTTAACAATTACATTCATTGGAGGCATAAGGATAGGTGTTCAAAAAAACCCTGGAGTGGCCGGGCGTGGTGGCTCACGCCTGTAATCCCAGTACTTTGGGAGGCCAAGGTGAGTAGATCACAAGGTCGGGAGATTAAGGCCATCCTGGCCAACAGGGTGAAACCCCGTCTCTACTAAAAATACGAAAATTAGCTGGGTGTGGTAGCGTGCGCCTGTAATCCCAGCTACTTGGGAGGCTGAGGCATGAGAACTGCTTGAACCCAGGAGGCAGAGGTTGCAGTGAGCCGAGATCATGACACTGCACTCCAGCCTGGTGACACAGCGAGACTCCGTCTCAAAAAAACCAAACCAAACCAACCAAACAAACAAACAACAACCACCAAAACCTGGAATGACAGGTGTTTTGAGGAGCCCAGGGGTGATTCTATGCCCAGAACAGCTTTGGGATCTCCTAGGGGCTGGAGGTCAGTCCTCCCAATCTTGACAGCCACCAGGAGGCCAGGTGGAGCTGAGGGGCTGCTGTGGTCTGGGCTCACCCTGGCTTGGGTGGGAATTGAGAAGCAGTGAGACAACAGCAGCATTGGCAGATCAGCCTGGTCCTTGAATAGGCTGAGCTATTTCCAGAGTGCTCAGAGATGGGGGGCTGATTTAAGCCTCTTCCTCTCTCTCCACTCTCTAGAAATAATTATGGGGTAAGTGGTTCAAGAGGGAATTGAGTGGCCCTTCTGAAGCAGCTCAGAGCAAACAGCCCCCCAGAGAGGCTGGGTTCACCTTCCGTTCTTTCCCCAGCCAAGGCTCCCACATAGGGGAGCCTGGACAAACCCATGCAACTTCCTCAACTCCTCCCAAAAGGTGGCTGGGGCTGTAGGCTCTGCTGGGAGCTCATAGCTACCTCCCCTGACCTGGGTGGAAGGTGGGAGCCAACAGGTGAAGCCAGGGATGGGAGGTGGAGGCCCTGCCTGCCGAAGCCTCTCCCCAACACCAACGACTCAGTCTGATGCTGTAATTAAGGGGCTGTACAGCAAGAAGCTGGAGGAGGGCAAGCCCCACTGGGTCGCAGGGACTGGAGGCACTGATATGCCCAGAGGAGCCAGAGCCAGGCCGACAGCAAGTTCATGATAAGTGTGGGAGGCCCAAAGACACCCAGGGACCCAGGGTGCAAGCCTGCAAACCTTGGCTAGGGAATGATCTGGAGGAAAGCTGCCGGGCTAGGCCATGCCAAGCACTGAGGGTGGACAGGAGGCCAGCAGGAGAGCTGGGATGGAACCTCTACATAGAAAGGACTGCAGCCGGGACCGCAACAAGTGGGAGCAGTGGTCCCATCTGGGGTCAGCCAGAGGCAGCTAGGTCTTGTGTTCCAGGTTGGTCAGGCACTGAGTAGGGAGACTGGAGGTGTCTCCTAAGCAAGAGTCTCTGGCTCATCAAAGGAGCCTGTCATCCTCAAACTCCTGCGAGCGTCTGTAAGTGAGCCACATGTCTGACACTGCTGTTTTGCAAGCAGTCAGGGTGGTGAGGAAAGCATGGAGCTGGGAGCTAGGAGACAGCCCTGTGCTCCTTGGCAAGAATTTAACATCTCTGGGCCTCATGTGCCTTCCTGTCTGTAGAATGGGGTGTTATGGACTGAATGTCTGTGTCCCTCCAAAAGGCCTGACCCCCAGTGTGATGGTATTTGGAGACGGGGCTTTGGGTGGTAATCAGGTCTAGATGAGATCATATGGGTGGGGCCCTCACAATGGGACTGGTGTCCTTAGAAGAAAAGGAAGGGTGGAAGATGAGGGATTACTTAATGAGTACGGTGTATTTGAGTGACACATACCCTACAAGCACCATTTTCCAATCTGTGCGTGCAACAGTTACAGTTGTATCCTATACATTTACACAAATAAAAAACAGAAGAGAAAAAGAAAGAGAGAAGACACCAGAGGCTGCTCACTCCCTGCCATGTTAGGAAACAGGGAGAAGGTGCCCATGTGCAAGCAAGGAAGAGGGCCCTCACCAGAAACTGCACCTGCCAGGCCTTCATCTGGGACTTCCGGCCCCCAGAACTGTGAGGAAGTATGTTCCTCTACACCCCCACTTTGTGGTATTTAGCGATGGCAGCCCAGGCAAACTGAAACATAGGGAAACACAGGGATAACGTCTGGGCCAGGGAGATAATGGTGCTGAAAGCAAGGGCAAGTGTTCACGTTGTAGGTGGTAGGACACAGCACTGGAAAGCAATCCAATGCCATGTGCCCATGGTGTGCCCTGTGTGCCTAGCACCGTGCCTAGAGGCCAGTGGTCCAGCACAATTCACACTTACCAGGAAGTTCTGGGGCAGGCACTGTGCTGTGAAGGCCACAACTCCACCTAACCCACATGTGGTGTCTGTGCGCTGGCGCAACCCACCCTCACCCCATGACCCACCCTTGCCCCACGACCCACCTGTATCATGTACAGCTGGGCAATGCGGTACTCCTCCACGGTCATTGGCAGAGGAATCCGATATTCCTTTATAATCATCTTGGAGTCCAAGCCTTCCCGTCAATGGGGAACTGCAAGTTGGGACTTCTAGGCAAAGTTCCTTAAATAACCATTACAAAATTCACCAAGGACCCCTGGGAGAGAGAGAGGACAGAACAGAAAGGTCACTTTTTGCAAAGGCTGGTGAATACCATAGCACAGAGGAAAGGCCCGGTCTAGACCTGAGGCTAGAATTCTGGCCTCTGATCAGGCATGATCCAACGGTGCAACTTCGATTGAGCAGGTTCTCTCCTTTCCAACCTTTATTTTTCTTGTTTGCTAACAGCTACCAAAAGTACAAGTGAGAGGCTGCGTTTACGCTCTCTGATCAATAAACAGCCACGGGGAAGTAAAGAATTGTCACTCCATTAGCAAGGGCCAGGGTAAGAACACTGTGCCCTCGTTTTACTCACAATCCTACAAGCTACAGCATCTATTTCCCCGGTACTGACACAGCGAGTAATGATAGCTGGTCATGGAAAAGCAGCCAGATCAAATAAAACTAAGAAGCACAGACATAAGACATTCACAAGTCAGCGGTCTGAGCCATGCCATTAGGGGCAGATGACATCACTGCATCCCAAGGGGAGACTCTGAGTGATTTAAAGTTTGGTTTCAGTTCAATCCAATAAGAAACATTCATTGGCATCTATTTTATTCCTTCCATTGGGCTATGTCTGGGAAGTAGATGAAACAAGATAAGCAGAGAGTGCACTCATAGCAACCTCTATTTAAGTGACAAAGAATATATTTGATGAAGATTTGCCCCTAAGCAATCACTTTTTTTTTTTTTTTTTTTTAAACTGGGCTGGGCGCAATGGCTCACACTTGTAATCCCAACACTTTGGGAGGCCAAGGCAGGCAGATCACTTGAGGTGTGGAGTTCAAGATCAGCTGGCCAACATGGTGAAACCCCGTCTCTACTAAAAATACAAAAATTAGCCGTGGGTGGTTGCAGGAGCCTGTGGTCCCAACTATTTGGGAGGCTGAGGGAGAAGAATCGCTTGAACCCAGGAGGTGGAGGCTGCAGTGAGCTGAGATCGCACCATTGCACTCCAGTCTGGGGGACAAGAGTGAAACTCTGTCTCAATAAAAAAAAAAAGAAAAGAAGACTTAGTGCTTGGAAGAGGGTCATACTCAGTTATCTGGAAAATGAAATCACGCCTTAAAACCCAAGCCCCAGATGGCTGGAGTTTTGCCATAAATATCATTTGGTCACCTCCAAAGGTCATATACTGTTAACATGAAGCCAAGGGAAGGTTTTCAGGATGGATGATAAATACATTTTATATTTATTTATTGTTTAAAGACAAGGTCTCACTCTGCACCCAGGCCAGAGTACAATGGTGCAATCCCAGCTCACTGCAGCCTTGATCTCCTGGGCTCAAGCTATCCTTCCACCTCAGCCTCCAGAGTAGCTGGGACTACAGGTGCACGCCACCCACACCCGGCTAAGGATAGTATTTCAGCAAGATTACTCCAAGGACCGCAGCCAGGGAGGATTCACAGTGACAACGGGCAAGACTCCTGCTAAGTGATAAAAGCAAGGGCCTGGCCAGTCACGCGACTTCCCCGGGGTATGGCTCTCTATTGGACATTGGAGCGTCACCCAGGTGCTAAAGCATTACTGGGTAGCTAACAAGGTTGAGAAAAACATTTACGAGAACTCTCAGGAATACCAGTAGACAGGGTTGAAAGAAGTTCTTTAAAAAGCCACTTAGGGAGAGAGACAGAGAGGAAAAGTCTGATAAAGGGGCTCCATCCCTCGTGTTGGCCTAAAACAGTGGTCCCCAGTTGTTTACTTCACAGCAGGTAGGAACATCAGCCTGAAGTCCATTCAAATTCTCACGCCCATCCTGGCATTATGGGAGGCCAAGGCAGGAGGACTGCTTGAGGCCAAGCAAGCTTAAGACCAGCCTGGGAAACAGACCTAGACCCTCCTCTCTATTAAAAAAGAACCCAATTCTCATATCCAGTTGCTTTAAATATAGTCCAAGTGAAGCTCTTTTTTAGCCAATTAGAGCCTAGATACTTTATATACTCCAGAAACTGCACCCAACATCTGCTGGCTGTAGATAAGATAACCCTGGATCCCAGACCCTGACTTCCCCTTGGAGGTCTCTGACCCAGACTCCCCACGGTGCTGCTGAGCAACATCACCCGGACACAGAAATCCCCCGGGAAATTTCCTTGCCCTGTTCGCCTCCTTGGGGTGGCTCCAGGCCCTGTTATATCCAGAAGGACTCTTGCTAGGAGGGGCTTCCCCTCTCCTGTAACCTGTCCACCAATCTTTCTGATCCCTGATCGACCCCAAAGCCCCCCAGAGGCTGTGCTCAAGTGAAAAGAGACCATTGCGGACCTTCTTCAAGGTCAATGGGTCTAGTTAATAGCCCATGGGACCTGCAAGTTTAGGGCCTGAGGCCTTGTGGAGTTCTTCCCCATACTCCCAGACTCAGCTCCACCTGCCTAGGCCCACATGTCTATCCTCAAACCTGGCTGGAAGCTGAGGCCACAGGAGAGAGAAGCAATGGCCCTACAGTCCCCAGGCTGCACTTTATCCTGTGAGGTATGAAACAAGAGCTGGCTCAGCCAAAGTAGCAGGGGACCCAAGTCTGACACCTGGCACCTGGATGGACTTCCAGCGGTTGGGAGGGTAGCACAGGCACCTGATCTGGGAAACTTACATACACAAAGGAGAGAGACCTTTATGTTTGAGGGAAGTTGGAGAAAAATAGGGTTGGAAACAGGAAGGGAAAACTGAAGTTCAATGGGGGTTGTTTCTGAAGCTTCTTCACATGGTTCTTCATTGAAGTCCCAGAATCGCCCAACCAGGAAGGCACAGCAGGGGCTTGGTGTCAAGCAGCACACCTGTGTGACGTGCAGCACCCACCCCACCTCTGTGGGGCCTCAGGTGGGCTCCTTTACTGTGGCGCAAATGCAGCGACTCAGAGTGTGCAAGTCTCATTTAGTCACCTAAATAACAACACGGTCAGACACAGACTCTAAATGTTCTTCAGAAACCTTAGGAGTCTAAGCACTCTGCCCTTTCAGAGTCTTAACCCCTCCAGGGTACATGACCTGCCCTGCTCATCCCCATGCAAATCAGTCCTTTCTCAATCCTCTCAGATTCCAGGCCCACCAGGCACTAGCAAGGCAGAACCCCCTGGGCCAGATTCATCACGTTCCTTAAATGTATCCATCTCCTCAAATAACAATCAGGGGTGAAATCTCACAGCCTGAGCCAGCACCCAGACACTGGCTTGGGTCTCTGATTTCAGAGGCTCTGTAAGCACGTGTCTGGAACAGACACCTAATGATGTTCCCCCACAGACAAGCTGTCAGGTGAGCTGTAATTGCATAGGTGCTGTCCACAGCTCCGCTGGTATATTTTTGTGTGCGGGCAGAGGGACAGAGACAGAGAGGGAACACGCACCTGGAGGGCCCAGAGGCCTCTTGGAGGCTCCTGGCACCTGGGTGGAGCGGGGCAAAGCTTAGGACTGTGCAGGGGCAGCAGCCACATGGTGGAAGAGCATCAGAAAGTGCAAGTGCTCAGGATGCAATTCCATCAACGCTGGCTTAGGGAACAGCAACCGTGTTTCTGCCCGCGAGGAACTAAAGAGCTGTAGAGGTAAGTAAGTAGGTAGATATATGGATAGGAAGAAGGAAAGAACAAATAAATGGTTCTATATCTTACAGTTAAGTGCACGGGTGACTAATAGGAGAGGACTCAGAACTCTAAGAGCGACACAGAATGTGAGGGGAGGTGACAGTTTGGAGCTCGCTCTGGGATCTGACTACAAAGCCTCACAATGCCTTTACCAGCTGTGTGACCTCCTGGAAAAGCCCTTGCACCTGCTGAGCCTCGGTCTCTCCATATATAAAGTGGGGATAATACTATCTGACTTCTGGAGTTACCATGAGTGTCATGAAAACAAGATAAGTCACTCAGTCCAGAGGGATCTCAGGAAAGGCTTCATGGAAGGCGGAGCCAGGCTCTCTGAGATCCATGGGATTCTGCTCGGCAGAGCTGAGGGCAGGTGTGAGAAGGACTCAATCCAGTAAGAAGGAACAGCGTGAGCAAAGGTCCCTGGGCAGGAACGTGGGGCTCCATTGAGTGGCTTCCCACCATGTATGCCGGCATGGCTGGGCTGCATCCTGGGGAGATAAGGTGGGGCTCTCTGAAGCATGAGTTTAGGGGCTTAGATATCCTTAAAGTCCTCTAAAAAATAGTTACGTGGCTGGGCACAGTGGCTCACACTTATAATCCCAGCACTCTGGGAAACCAAGGCAGGATGATTGCCTGAGCCCAGGAGTTAAAGACCAGCCTGGGCAATACAGTGAGATCCTGTCTCTTCAAAAAATCATACACTTAAAAAAAATTAGCTGGGCATCGGCAGCAGATGCCTGTAATCCAGACACTTAGGGAGGCTAAGGGCAGAGCTGAGGGTAGGTGTGAGAAGGATTCAAGTAATCCAGTAAGAAGGAACAGCGTGAGCAAAGGCCCCAGGGCAGGAACGTGGGGCTCCATCGAGTGGCCTCCCACCATGCACCTCTGGCATGGCCGGGCGGCATCCTGGGGAGACGAGGTGGGAGGATGGCTTGAGCACAGGAGGTCAGGGCTGCAGTGAGCCATGTTTGCGCTACTGCACTCCAGCCTGAATGACAGAGCAAGGCCCTGTCTCAAAAATAAATAAATAAAATTTTTTAAAAAAGAAAAAATTATCTGATGTTGAAATCCAACTAACCAAAAAGATAAGTCAAAATGAGGTCATAAATGGAGAAATCCTGATGAACATGGCATTGATATTTTTGAAATCATGGCAATTATGTGATTGAATTGAATATCAAAACCTCAACACTGTACACAAATGATAACACAACTAAGACAAATCTGGAGCAGAAGAACAAAGGTGGAAATACAGTTTCCTCAACTTTCATAGCATAGAAGTTGGTTCATTCAGTAGGTAGAAAAATTAGTGAGAGATGAACAGGCAGAGAATGGAGGATTTTTAGGGCAATAAAAGTACTCTGTGGGATACTACAATGGCGGATGCATGTCCTCACACGTTTGTCCAAACCTACATAAAGTACAACATCAAGAGTGAGCCCTCATGTAATCTATGGGCTCTGGGTGATACCATGTCACTGCAGGCTCATTCATTGTAACAAATAGGGCACACTGGTGTGGGATGCTGAGGGTGGGGGGAGGGGCATATGGGAACTCCGTACTTGCCACTCAATTTTGCTGTGAATCTAAAACGGCTCTTAAAAAAATAAAGTTTAGGTGGCTCACGCCTTAATCCCAGTACTTTGGGAGGCCAAGATAGGCAGATCACTTGAGGTCAGGAGTTTGAGACCAGCCTGGGCAACATGGTGAAACCTCATCTCTACAAAAAATACAATAGTTAGCCAGGTGTGGTGGGTGCCTGTAGTCCCAGCTACTTGGGAGGCTGAGGTGGGAGGATCCCTTGAGCCTGGGAGGTGGAGGTTGCAGTGAGCCAAGATTGTGCCACTGCACTCCAGCCTGAGTGACAGAGTGAGACCCTGTCTCAAAAAATAAAGTTTATTATAAAAAAAAAATGACTTTAACCTTTTAAAAGTTGTTCTCTCAGAAAATAGATTAGAGGTCACCAGGGTCTGGGGTTGGAGGAAGTGGGAGTAGTTGTTTAATAACTACAGAGTTTCTATTTGGGTGATAAAAAAGCTTTGGAAGTGGTAGTGGTGACGGTTGCTCAACATTGTGAATATACTCACTGCGATGAAATAGTACACTTAAAAACTGTTAAAATGGCAAAGTTTATGTTATACATATATATACTTACCACAATTAAAAAAAATCAGTAATATACCAAAACCATTGAATTGTATACTTTAAATGAGTATATGTATGGTATGTCATTATACTTCAATCAAGCTATTTTCAAAAGTTTTTCTCTTACCTTTAATCTTTTAGGACTATTACCACTTACAATAAAGAAATCGTTTCCTCAGGTTAGCAACTCCCATTTCACTTAAGATACATGAAAATTGATACATTTGTCTGGTTAAATTCAAATAACATTAAATTTAATTTTTACTTTAAAAATTCATGTAGAACATGACACTTTTAAAAAAAAGATTATTACTACTCTGTATATGTCTGTTTGGATGAAGTGTGAAATAAATGTTCACTGAATGCTGGAGAGGGTTCCATCAGATGGATGGAATTTGTGGGCAACTTTTACCTGCACTTTATTACCTGATGTTTCAAAAGGCAGCAGCTGCAGCATTTGAGTGGTGTGTGTGTAAACAGACAGAGAAGGGCTGGTAGTGTTGTGATTAAAATAAAATAATCAGCTAGACCTTCTGCCACCTCCCAGCTGTGACTGTGGGCAAACTGCTTAATCCTTTGATCTTTCGTTTTGTCTTCTGGGGGTAAGAACCACCCTGCCCACAGACACCCTGGGGTGTCTGTGGATTAAATGAGATGATGCACATGAAGTGCTCAGCCCTTTTCCAACCAGCGTTCAACTACCAGGAGTGAGCAAAAAGGTGGCACTGCTGTCCCCAGCAGGGTCTGGAAGGCAGGTCCCTGAGACACAGGGCCTGTGGGCTTCCTGGTAGGGCTGCTTACCCCCAGGTGTAGACAATAAACCCAGACCTGAAGGAGGAGCAGCCCTGCTGTGGTGCTGGCTGGCCTTACAGCAAGACATGGGCCTGCTGGGGTGAGATAGAGTCCTCCTCACTTTCTCCCTGGTTGAGTTGAGGCCAGGGAGCACAGCAGACCCTCCCCGTATCAGAGCAGTGTGACTTGTGTGTCTGTCTCTCCCTGGAGCCCCCTTGGCCCGAAGCTGAACCCTCACTCAGACAATCTCATTACACCCAGTCTGGCTGCCTGGGTGCAAGTGAGACAGACACACATTTCATCTCGTCTCTGCTGGAGTCGTGATGGGTTAGACAGAATTATGTTTTACTGCTGTCTACAGGGCATCTTTTGGGGCCTGGCACAGCCAGAGGAAAAAAGACACATACAGGTTTCCAGAGGCCCTTCAGGGAAGAAGGCCAGGCAAGGGGTCTGGGTGGCCGCCCACACGCAGGTGCCCACATGGCTCTGCTCCAGGGATGACGGGACTCTTCCCTGGGCTTCAAATGTGGCACCTGGGCCCTGGCTCTTAGAAAAGTCTTCAGGTTCCAGACCCCAGCATTCACGACCCTAGAAAGAACCCCCAGCCCCATGTTCATTGATGTCTTTGAGAAAACACCTGGCCAGACCATGTCAGAGTGGGGCCACTCAGGGTGGCCATGGAGCAAGAGACCAGCTGTGGGCAAGGTGTGAGATACAGGCTGCATCCGGACCAGGGTTCCAGGCACAGGCAGACAAACAAGAAGAGCTATGAGGGATGTCACCCAAAGATTCAAGGGCATGGCTTCCCACTAAGACACAGAGCACCAGCTGGGCCTCCCAGGCTGGAGCCCAGAGATCTTCCTGAACCACCCAGGCAGTACAGGAGAAAAGCGACACAGAAAGAGCTTCAGGTTCATGAGGCAGGGGTGGCCAGTTGGAGGCATGTGACGAAGATCAATAATGAAGTGGATTATTGGGGTTTGGCCCAGGATGAGGTGGGGTGGACCGAGCAGGGAGGTGGACAGCTCCTTTGAGCAGAGGCCATGAGACACCCTGACTGGGAGGGAAAGCACGAGAATTGAGTTTACAGAACTTAATCTGTTTTTCCATGATTAGCAGGGGTCTGACGTCACAGATGGAATTTAGGAGTGAGGCTGTGCAAAGTCAAGCGGGGATGGAATCCATCCAAATGCAGTTCAGCTGCATTCTGGCTATTAAACCTGGAAGCTACTCCAAGCCAGGCCAGCGGGAGCTCCGGCTTTTGCAGCAGTGGGAAGCAAGGGAGCCGCCAGCAGGTCTGGGGGCTTGGGACTCAGGACTGCGGGTATCCATAACCTCCTTCTGCCTCCCTTGAGTCCCTTGCCTCTTGCTCTAAGAGAGCTTCCTTCTTCTGCTCTCTGCTTCCCAAACCTACTGGGCCCCAATCAGGATCTGAAGCAGGCAATGGTAAAAGCACTTCCTCTCCAGATGCAGCCAGACAAGGCTCCCCAGGCTTCCCCCAACCATCTATGTGTATCCAGGGACCCAAAGCTCTGGATAAATGGGAGGCGGCACAGAGGGATAAGAGGCTGTTCTTTGTGTCCAGCAACCAGCCCCTATGCCTGGGCTGGGGTTGAGGGAGTGTGTGGCTGCTCTGCAGGTGTGTGTTATGAGGTTAGCACTGATCAGCTGCCTCTCTGTGTCCTGAAGCTGAAAGCAGGAGAGGTCACACACCCACAGAATCGTCCAATCCCTGCCCTAGAGTAGTTCTACCTTTATGTGTTAGACACCAGGCATCCAGCAGAGATTTCTTTTGAAGAAATGATTTCTGGGCTAAGAAACAAGCAGAGGACCCTGCTGCAGGCCAACCCTCCCTTTACAAATGAGGAGACTAAGGCTCAGGAAACGGGCAGAGAGCTGGGTTGGGAATCAGGACCCTGACTCCCAGCTTCTTCCTCCACCCAGTCACATACCTCCAGGCATTAGAGGAGAAAAGTGACACAGAAAGAGCTTCAGGTTCATGAGGCAGGGGTGGCCAGGCTGAAGGGGCAAGGACCAAGGAGACTTTGAGCAGGAGGACACAGCTCCTACCCCCACCCCCTACAGTTTCCTTGACACCTTTAAGCAGGACGTGACTCCTTCCTCTAACGCTGGCCTGGGCAGTGAAGGGGGGTCCCAGAGAGCCTTAAAGCCCTGGGCACTGCTGCAGTTACCCCAAATCCCACAGAAAGTCATGACTCTCACCATTGTACGCCTGGAGTGCCAAACTGGGGCAACTGCCAAGCCACTGCAGAAGTTGGCCACCAGACCCCACAGCACAGCAGCCACCTGGGGGCACCGTGGGGCTTGCAGTGCTCTGCAGCTCCAAGAGCAGGAGTGGGATGGTAGAGTTGTGAGGCATCTCTATGTAATGCCTCAACCCAAACAACAGCCCCAGGGAAGCAGCGGTGCAGACCACAGAGCAGGCTCCCAAAGGGCACATCCTGCTTAAGGACTGGGGCAAGGCAAGGGAGCTCTGTTTTTATGACTCCTCCTCCCTGGCTGTGGCTGTCAGCCTAGCACCCTCAGTTGGTTGGAAAAGGGCACAGATGTGCACGTGAGGAAATAAGCTTGAAACTCAGAGCCTCCAAGATGATGGGCATGGCACGAAGGAGAATTATCTGGAACTCACCTCCTACCTCAGTCCTCTGGGGACCCTGCTGGTCACGGAGCTACTACCACTACCATACTGGCCTCCAGGGTTGGTGCTCCCGTAATTTAACACTGAGTATGCCTGAAATAAGGCTGGGCCCTTAAACAAAATGCCACAGAAGGCTCAGATGTGACAACAGAAACAAGCCCAGAGGGGACCTTGGCCCCAGCAGTTAGGGTCTAAGCTGTGGCTACAAAATCATAGGCTGGGGTTTGCTCAGAGGCCTTCCTTTCTCACTCCTAGTCACCTCCCTGAGGCCACCACCATTTCAGCAGCAGCACCCAGACCATCCTCCTACATAAGAAGTGCCGAGGTTTTTCAGGAGGCCATTGGCCTTAGAAATGGCCAGTCCTTTCGGGGTGAAAGCTCCCAGCTTCTGGGGCAGGCAGGAGGGAGGGCCCCCTGAGATGCTTAGAGGCTGGGAGCCCATTGGCAGAAAGCTGGCTGTGCTGCAGGCCCTGTCCCTAAGCAAAACTCAGCTCGATCAATTCTCCAGGGAAATCAGAGCTTTCCGGAACCATCCAAGACACCAGAGTTGATAAGAGGCACTGCTGAGATTTTCACCCGGGTTACTCCTGAACTGGTGATAAGCCCTTGTGATGACAGAGAAGATACATAATGAGAATACAAAGCCCCTGAGTGCTTACTCCTCTGGGCCAGCCTTCAAAACTCCGACAGGACACCCCAGGAGGGCCCAGCTCCTACAGTCCTACTTCACTGATCCAGTTTCTTCACTATTTCCCACTCCTGATTTTATACCTTCTCTCCATCTTGAGTCTTCTTTACTTTTTTATTATTAATTTTTTTGGAGATGGAGTCTCACTCTTTGCCCAGGCTAGATAGAGCACAGTGGTGCAATCCTAGCTAACTGCAGCCTCCAACTCCCGGGCTCAAGTGATTTTCCTGCCTCAGCCTCCTAAGTAGCTGGGACCACAGTCCTGTGTACCATGTCTGGCTCCACTCCTTTGTTTCCTCAAATTCCCATCATCAAATGGACTGACCCACTGCACCAATCCACTAGCTGCTGTTGCAATGCATGGACATCTCTACTCCCATTGAAGGCCAACTCTCTGTCACTGGGGTCCAAGCCCTTTTGTCATTTCTCCCAAAATGCTCCCCTCTCTTGTCTCCCTAATGGACCTCCCCATTCACCATCAGCATTCAAACATGCAAGTTATAGCTCCCATATCTGCAAAAACAAAACAAAACAAGACCCCACAGCCCCCCTCACTCTATCTCCTTGGCACCATCCCGCTTCCTTGATCCGCTTTACAGCAAATCCTCCTCAAGCTTAGCTATACTTGCTATTTCCACTGTCTCACCTCCCGATCTCTTTCCAACCCACTTTGACCACCCCCACTCCACTGAAACCATATTGGTCAAGGTCACAAATGACCTCCACGTGGCTAAGTCGGCAGACAATTCTCATCAAATTCAGTCTTTCCTTAATTCCTGCATTTAACATAAATGGACTGAATGTTGGCTGCAGATGCCTCCCCATGGCTTGTGAGCAGGTAGGCACAGTCCCAGGATCGAGTTTTTCCCTGGATAAGGTTCTCCACTTTACTCGGCCAACATACCTCCCAATAAACTTCCACTTGGAGCCCACCATGTGCAAGATTCCAGCACTGAGGCTCTCAGCCAACTTATTCGGGTGCCTGTTAGTTATCAGCTGCAAATAATGAATTTTTGTTGTTCCAAAACAACAGCTGGTATTGTGCAGCCTGCAAGGAGTGCTGTGGGGCCAACCTCAAGTCCAGAGAGGCACAAATGCCATGTTGGAGTCTCAGCAGCCAGTGTCCCTAGTCCTGCCTCCTTAAGCCCACCCTACACATGGTACCAAAGGTGCACTAGCCCACTACTCTGAGCCCCTGTGGCTCCTTCTGCAATAGCTACAGCTGAGCAGGGTGCAGACCCAGCCGTCCCTGGGTGTTGCAGCGAGGGTGTCACGGTCCTTTAGCTCAGAAAAACTGCCCACAGCTCCCTGTGCTGCCTAAGACAGGGTTTCCCGAACTTGCCACATTACAACAGTCAACTGGAGTTGACTCCTTAAAGACACAGATGCCAGAGCAGCTGAACAGTCAGAGACTTAGTCCCCACCCTGACCCTGGCCCCCCATTCTTCATGCATCCTGTGAGGAGGAGGGTGTAGGAGAAAATACACAGTCTGCCCAGTCCTGCCTTTCCTGAAGGCATTCCCAGTGAATGGTCCCCTCTTGTAAATGGTGCCAGGGTCTCATCAGACCCCACACCCCAACAGCCCCCACTCTCTGGTGGGCACATCTGGCAACCAGACTCTTCTGCTTGGTCCTTGGTTTATGAATCCGGCCCATGGTTTTACACACTTGGGCCCTATTAATACATTGTAAGTGACTTAATCCTCACAACTCCCTGGAGTTAGATGTAGTGACCCCACTTATTTAAGTATTTTATTGCAATATAATTCACATGCCATGTAATTCACCCCTTTAAAGTGGTTTTTAGTATACTCACAGAGTATACTTACAGAGGAAAATTCCAGAACATTTTCCTCACCCAAAGAGAAAGCCCGTTTCTCATTAAGCTCATTAAGCAGTCACTTCCCATTACCCCAGCCCCTGGCACCAACTAAGCTGCTTTCTGTTTTGATGGATTTGCCTGTTCCGGACATTTCTTATTGGTGGAGTCATACAATATGTGCTTTCTGTGTCCAGGCTTTTTCACTTGGCATCATGTTTTTGAGGTTCATGTTGTAGCATTGCGAGAACTGCATTACTTTTTATGACTGAATAATTCTGTGCTGCAAGGCCCCATTTTTATAACTAAGGAGACCCAGGGCTTTGTGTCATTACGGCACCTTGCCCCCATTACTCAGTAAGTGGTAGAGTCAGGTGTATCTTACTGTACAGCCAGGACAGTAAATAGCTTAATAATTGAACCATCATCTTCTATACTTAAATCAATTTATATACATATACATCCCTAGCATTGATAGTAGCGTTTTATGACTTACAAATGCTTTTAGCCTTTTTATTCTTGCTTCTTCAGAATGATCTCCTGAGGTGGAAAAGGTAATGATGCTCCCATCTTTGGAAGAAATGAAAGCCCCCACAATTTAAGTGTATATTCCAGGCTAGAGCTATGTATTGATGCGTGAACGGTGGCTGCACCTGACTCTGGATACAATACAAGCTAACAGAGCTGCTTTAATGCTTTTTAATAAAGATGCATGATTTAGAGGAACAATTTTTGTTTTTTTCTTTCAGAATATTTTGTAGTAAGTACAAATCTTCTGGCTGAGGGAAAACCCCACTTAAACTTCATCAGAGAGTGGTCACTTGTTTTTATTCTAATATTCTTAAATGATCTAGGAAATAAAGGAAATAAATGATCTAGGAAATATCTCTTTCAAAATACAGGCTTCTTGGTTCCAGCCCAAAACAGCTGCATTGCAAAGGGAAAGACCTGGGAATAAGAATTTTTAACAAGTCCCCTAGGTGGCTTGGATCAACAGAAACATTTGCCTAGAAGCCAAAGCTCCACAGTCTGGCAAATAAAGTCTTTAATATTGTCATCTCAATGCCAACCCCCTCTTTCAGTAAGAATTCTAGTCACTCTGAACTCTATGGACCTAACAAATGTTCATTAAGTGCCTCTTAGGGGCCAGGTTCTATGATGGGTGCTAAGGATACAGGGGACCAAGACAGAGGCCTCAGGGAGCCTCCAGGCTCCAAGGGAGATAGACAGCACATGAGTTATCAAAACCTAATGAGAAAAAAAGGGTGGGGGGAACGTGATGGGAAATACTATTCAGCCTCAAAAAGAGACAGAATTGGCCAGGTGCAATGGCTCATGCCTGTAATCCCAGCACTTTGGGAGGCCAAGGCGGGCAGATCACGAGGTCAGAAGATCGAGACCATCCTGGCCAACATGGTGAAACCCTGTATCTACTAAAAATACAAAAATCAGCCAGGCATTGTGGTGCGTGCTTGTAGTCCCAGCTACCTGGGAGGCTGAGGCAGGAGAATCACTTGAACCCGGGAGGTGGAGGTTGCCGTGAGCCAAGATTGCACAAATGTACTCCAGCCTGGGTGACAGAGCAAGACTCTGTTCAAAAAAAAAAAAAGACAGACAGACCAACATCACATGAGTCATCAAAACCTAATGAGAAAAAAAGGGTGGGAAGAACCTGATGGGAAATATTATTCAGCCTCAAAAAGGAAGGACATTCTGACACATGCCACAACATGGATGAACTCTGAAGACATTAAGCAAAGTGAAATAAACTAGACACAAAAGGACAAATACTGCATGATTTCACTTACAGGAAGTCCCTAGAGTGTCAAATTCATAGACACAGAAAGTAGAATGGTGGGTGCTAGGGACTTGGGGAAAGGAGAATGGGTAGTTGGTGTCTAATGAGGACAGAGTTTTAGTTTGGGAAGATGAAAGAGTCCTAAAGATGGATGGTGGTTATGGTTGTATAACAGTGTGGATGTCCTTAATGTCACAGAATTCTATGCTTAAAAATGGTCGGCCGGGCGCGGTGGCTCAAGCCTGTAATCCCAGCACTTTGGGAGGCCGAGACGGGCGGATCACTAGGTCAGGAGATCGAGACCATCCTGGCTAACACAGTGAAACCCCGTCTCTACTAAAAATACAAAAACTAGCTGGGCGAGGTGGCGGGCGCCTGTAGTCTCAGCTACTCGGGAGGCTGAGGCAGGAGAATGGCGTAAACCCAGGAGGCGGAGCTTGCAGTGAGCTGAGATCCGGCCACTGCACTCCAGTCCGGGCGACAGAGCAAGACTCCGCCTCAAAAAAAAAAAAAAAAATGGTCAACATGGGACCAGGCACAGTGGCTCATGCATATAATCCCACTGTTTTGGGAGACTGAGACAGGAGGATCACTGGAGGCCAGGAGTTTGAGGCCAACCTGGGCAACATAGTGAGACCCCATTTCTCCAAAGAAATAAAATTAGCCCAGCATGGTGGCATGTACCTGTAGTCCCAGCTACTCAGAAGGCTGAGGCTGGAGGATCTCTTGAGCCCAGGAGTTTGAGGCTACATTGAGCTATGATTGTGCCACTGCACTCCAGCCTGAGCAACAGAGCAAGACCCTGTCTCCAAAACACACACACACACACACACACCCATCCTACAAAAGCTCTGACAGGAGCCACAGTGGAGAAGCCAGTGCTGCCTGAGGGTTCCATAACCAGAGAGACCCGACAACAGCTCCCAAGTGTGCTTGTCCAGGAGGGTTCCGTGCCTAGGCCGCCCTTCACCTTGCCTTGTCTCCTCCCGATCCTGTCTCTCACCCACAGGACTTTGTGCATCCCTCAGTTCCATTTACTTCCAGGTTCTAGGTCTGTAAGATCCCGTGTGCCCTGTCTGCCTGCTCATGAGCCACAGCTCCTCCACCACCACTCTCCAGTCACATGGATGCTTGCTTCGCTAGGAACCCACTATGTTAGCTCTCCATTCCAGCTGCTGCCATGCCCGGGAAGCACCCATTCCCCAGGCCAGGGAACAGCTGCTCCCTCACTGTCTGGCATCAACCAGGTCTGGGCACAAATGCCATGCCCTCCCTTCTGCAGTGTAGCTTTCCTCTCCTGCCCAGTTCAGTCCCATTGCCATGCTTTGCAATGATCTGATTTGTGTACCTGAAGATTGCCTCCCTCCATCCCAGCACAGGTGACAGGAGGGTAGGGAACCTGTCTGTCTTATTTGTTGCCATAATCCTGGTAGCTAGAACGGTGCCTGGACAAAAGAAAAGGATAACACCTTTCATTTGTCTCTCCATTCACAAGAGGTGCTAGGCAGCCAGGGCCTGGCACTTAGTAGGTACTTAAGAAGGGTAATTGGTAAATGTTCACAAAAAAACCCTCTACAGGCAGATAACGCCGCCGCCAAGCAGCCAAAGTGCTAATTACAAACTGCTCTGTTAGCTGTTCCTTAGCACAGCTAAGATTCTCCAAGAATAGTGCACGCTCCCTGCCATGTCCCTGTTTCTTGACAGCGTCTGTGACTCAGACTTTTCATGGAGCCAGACTTGCCCTCCTCAAGAGCATGTGCAGGGCATAAATGTCAAACAGGACAACTGGATGTTGCTGTCCACGGTGTGGGCTGGGGGTGGGGGTATCTGAAGTCATCTCAGCCCTTTCTGATGGGCAGGTCTGGGAGAGATAAGCTGGGCCCTGAATGAGACATGGCAATGCCAGGCGGCCCAAATGCCCTTAGTATAACTACCACCCCCTCTCAGACACACTCAGTGCAGCTCAGTTTATAAACACTCTGCCGCAACAATCTTGCTGGAAACTCAATGCTCAGAAGCAGTCAGGGCAAGATGGGAAGACAAAAGCCCAGAGGGACTGAGTCATTTGACAAGGCCACACAGTGAGTCAGGGCAGAACGGTCCCAGACTCTGTATCTCCCGGGCTGTGACCCAGGCCTGATCTACTGCACTGTTAGGTGAGCAGAAATCCCAGGCGTCTTAGGTCACCAATAACCAGGTCCAAATGCTCGACTCAGAAGGGAGCAAGCAGGCAGAGCCAGAGGACCTAGAGGACAATGAAAGGCCCAGCCAGTGTCCTTAGGGGAGGTAGGGACAGGCATTCACATGTCTGTACAACTTCACCCAGGCCTTGCTCCATAGCACTGTGAGCGGTGTGGCCTTTACAGTCCAGCCTCCCAGGGCTGCCAGAAACACAACATGCCTGGAAAGTTTCCCAGGTAACTGGCTCTTCTTTACAGAGCTATTAGCTTCCCTTTATCATGCCATAAAATCCTCCGGCCGATGACAGATCTCATCCTTCTCCAGGGAGGGAAACAGGGAGGAAACGAAACACATAGGAAAAAACCACTGGTCAAACTTGGAAAGTCCCATGGGCATAACTTGGGCAGAAAAGGCATCAGAGATAGCTGGGTTGCTGCGTTCAGCTGCACAGGCTATGCACTGTCCAACTCCAAGCGATGACATTCTCATGTACTACAGTACGAATGATATTCCCTTGAGTTAGGAAGTGCAGGGAAAGGACCTTACATGATTTTGGGCAATGTCTTCAATATCCTCAAGGCCCACCCCTCACTGACACCTTGTCCTAGGCCTCTCAGTTCTCAGGAACTGCTCGTTGATACCCCTCTTGCAGGAAGAAATGACCAAGGTTGGGGAGGAGTCAAGGCAAAGGGTTTGGCATCTATTTCGTGAGCCACTTGACTGGCTGGGCTGAAATCAAGCACTAAGCCCAGGACTACAGAGAAGTATTAGCCATCTTTTAAGGGCTGAATCTCACTTACATAGACTTTGTTCTATTTCTCTCTTCTCTTTCTGGCTCTCTAATTAGATAAACGTTAGACTTTCTCCATGTATGTGTCTTATCCTCTCTGCAGCTTTCTTTTCTTCCCGTGTTGTATTCTGGATTTCTCCATGTTTGACTTAAAGTTCTGTTTCGTTGTTCAAATCTGCTTCATCATTCTTTAGAGCTTTTAATTCCCTGCACATATTCTCAACTTTGCCTTTTACTTATTTAAATGCACTGAACAGTTATTTTATTGGCTATGCTTAAATATTGTAGCATCTGAAGTCTCCAGAGTCTGTTTCTGCTGTAAATTGTTCATGCTGGCTCTGGCTCTTAGTGCTTTATCTCCTCTTATACTCAGTTATTTTTGACTAAGAACTGCTCATTTTCTGGGGAAGATATTTGTAGAAATTCTTTTGAGGCTTAGGATGAGGGTCTGTTTTTCCAGAGAGGGCTTATATTTGCTCCAGCAAATGCCTGGGTTAACACCCATCTGCGATCACTCTAAATTCTCACGTAGAGGTTCGTGTGAACCAGCAGGTCATATAAGTTCACCTTTCTCGTTTTTCCATTCTATTCTTTTGTTTTTTTTTTTTGAGACAGAATCTCATTCTGTTGCCCATGCTAGAGTGCAGTGGTGCCATCTCAGCTCATTGCAACCTCTGCCTCCTGGATTCAAGCAAATCTCCTGCCTGAGTCTCCTGAGTAGCTGAGATTACAGGTGCATACCATCATGCCTGGTTGAATTTTTTTTTATTTTTTATTTTTAGTATTTTTAGCAGAGACCTGGTTTCACCATGTTGGCCAGGCTGGTCTTGAACTCCTGACCTTAAATGATCTGCCTGCCTCGGCTTCCCAAAGTGCTGGAATTACAGTGTGAGCCATGGTGCCCTGTCTAGTTTTTCCATTCTATTCTTACCCTGGAATAGACAGTGGGTATGTTTGTTTCCGAGGGCAACCATCACAAAATGCCACAAACTGAGTGGCTTTAAACACAATAAATTTATTCTCTTACAGTTCTGGAGGCCAGAAGTCTGAAATGAAGGTGTCAGTAAGGCTGGTGGATTTCTTGAGGCCAAGAGTTTAAGAACAGCCTGAGCAAAATAGGGATACCTCATCTCTACAAAAAATTTTAAAAATTAGCTGGGCATGGTGTGCCTGTAATCCTAGCTACTTGGGAAGCTGAGGTTGGAAGCTCACTTGAACCCAGGTGATCAAGCTGCATGAGCCATGATCACACAACTGCACCCCAGCTAGAGCGACAGAGCAAGAATCTTGTCTCAATCAATCAATAATAATATAAAATAAAATTTTAAAACAGCCAATATAATAAATTAGATGAAAATACTTTTCTACTCTTGAATCTCCCTTCCATTATTGGAATAAATCCTATTTGGTCATGCTGTAATAATACCTTCAGTTGAATGGAATTTGCTAATATTTTATTTAAGTTTTTTTGTGTGTGTTTTTTGAGATGGAGTCTCACTCTGTTGCCCAGGCTGGAGTACAGTGGCCAGATCTCAGCTCACTGCAAGCTCCGCCTCCCGGGTTTACGCCATTCTCCTGCCTCAGCCTCCTGAGTAGCTGGGACTACAGGCGCCCACCACCTCGCCCGGCTAGATTTTTGTATTTTTTAGTAGAGAAGGGGTTTCACCATGTTAGCCAGGATGGTCTCGATCTCCTGATCTCGTGATCCGCCTGTCTCGGCCTCCCAAAGTGCTGGGATTACAGGCTTGAGCCACCGCGCCCGGCCTTTTTTTGTATTTTTTTTAGTAGAGATGGGGTTTCACCATGTTAGCCAGGGTGGTCTCGATCTCCTGACCTCATGATCCGCCCGCCTCGGCCTCCCAAAGTGCTGGGATTACAGGCGTGAGCCACCGCGCCCGGGCCTGTTTTTTTTTTTTTTTTTTTTTTTTTTTTTTTTTTTTTTTTTTTTTTTTATTTTTTTTTTTTTTTTTTTTTTTTTTTTTTTTTTTTTTTTTTTTTTTTAAGTGAAACCAGCCTGTAGTTTTGTGGAGTTACTGAATTCTCCTTCTTTGATTTTGGTAACAGGGTTCCCTGTAAAAGAGCTGTAACATTTATTTGTATATTATTTATTTTTTACTCTGCACCCCAGCTGGGGTGCAGTGGCACTATCACAGCTCACAGCAGCCTCAACCTCCTGAGTTCAAGCAACCCTCCCCCTTCAGCCTCCCAAGTAGCCAGGACTACAGATGCGCACCACCACACCACACCTGGCTAATTTTTTATCTTTTGTAGTAGCTAGGACTACAGGTGCGCACCACCACACCTGGCTAATTTTTTATTTTTTGTAGTAGCTAGGACTACAGGTGTACACCACCACACACCTGGCTAATTTTTTATTTTTTGTAGAGACAGGGTCTATGTTGCCAGGGCTGGTCTCCAACTCCTAGACTCAAGGAATCCTCCTACCTCGGCCTCCCAAAGTGCTGGGATTACAGGTGTAAGCCACCTTGCCTGGCCCTTTTTAACCCCTTTGAATTTACTTATTTTTCTAGCTTCTTGAATTGAAAGCTGAGTTCAATAATTTTTAACTTGACTTGTCTCTGAATAAATGAATTTAGGGCCATATATTTTCCTTTGAGTACTGATTTGGCTTCATCCCATAGGTTTTTACATCCAGTGTTCTTACTGCCATTTAGTTCAAACACTGCCATTTAAAATTTTCATTTTGACATCCCCATTTAAACTAACAGTAATTTCGATTTTTGTAACTAATCTGTTACTCCCAAGAGATTTTTCTATTGAAATTTTTATTGATAATTGTAAATTCACATGCAGCTGTAAGCAATAACACAAAGCGATCCCTTGTATACTTTGTCCAGTGTCACCCAATGGTGACATCTTTTTTTTTTTTTTTTTTTTTTGGGACGGAATTTCACCCTTTTTTCCCCCTCCGGGGTTCAATGGCGTGATCTCGGCTCACCACAACCTCCGCCTCCTCGGCTCACCACAACCTCCGCCTCCCAGGCTGGAGTGCAATGGCGTGATCTCGGCTCACCACAACCTCCGCCTCCTGGGTTCAAGTGATTCTCCTGCTTCAGCCTCCTGAGTAGCTAGGATTACAGGCATGCGCCACCACGCCCGGCCAATTTTGTATTTTTAGTAGAGATGGGGTTTCTGCAGGTTGGTCAGGCTGGTCTTGAGCTCCCGACCACAGGTGATCCACTCGCCTGAGCCTCCCAAAGTGCTGGGATTACAGGTGGTGACATCTTACAAAACTACAATATTACCATCAGGATATTGACACTGATACAGTCTATAGACTTCAGTCAGATTTGCCAGTTTTACTTGTATTTATTTGTGTGTGCAGTGTGTGTATGTATTAAGTTCTATATAATTTTATCACTTATGTAGGTTTGTATATATAATAAAATACCTATCCTGGATTTTAAAAACTCTACATTATTCACTCTATATCTGTCATTTTTTTCACTTGCTATATCATCAATTTATTTATTTATAATTTTTTTATTTTTATTTTTTATCCTAGAGACAGGGTCTTACACTCTGTCGCCCAGACTGGAGTGTAGTGGCACAATCATAGCTCACTGCAGCCTCACACTCCCGGGCTCAAGCGATCCACACCTAGAAACCTCTCTACCTCCTGAGTACAATCTTGGCTATTGCTTCCTTTTTCAGTTGAATCCCATTTTCGCTGCATCTTTTCAGGATTCTGCATGATTTCTTAGCCCCTAAAGACACTTCTCTGCCTGCATGGATATGGGCTTTTAATAATATTTGTTCTATCAGATTTAGGGATTTGGAGCACGTCCTCAATCTGGAGCCATGATCTCACCCCTGCTTACACTTCCCAGGGATTTTCTTTTTTAAACTTGGGGTCAAAGAGAGAATGTGGGTCAATCCTTCACCGGTGGCAAAGGCAGGGAAGCTGTCAGCAGCTGTGTCCTCTTCCATGCAGTCCAAGAGAATCCTGGGCTCCAGCAGTTGCTGTCCTTCCACGGATGGTGAACATGAGCATTCCAATTAGGTCTCCTTTTTGCCTGAGTTCGAACTGGATTTCTGTTGCACTCAGGAAAGTCCTGACTAAGAGTAGGATGATACGTCTTCCTTTGACCTTCTGCATGTTATTCACTTGCGAAGCAAACCCTTTCCTCCTGAAGGGCAGATGCTCAGGTATGGTGGCTCATGCCTGTAATCCTAGCACTTTGGGATGCCAAGGCAACAGGATCACCCGAGGTCAGGAGTTTAAGACCAGCCTGGACAACACAGTGAAAACCCATCTCTACTAAAAATACAAAAATTAGCCTGGCATAGTGGGGTACGCTTGTCATCCCAGCTACTCAGGAGGCTGAGGCAGGAGAATCACTTGAATCCAGGAGGCAGAGGTTGAAGTGAGCTGAGATCACACCACAGCACTCCAGCCTGGGTGAGAGAGCAAAACTCCATCTCAAAAAAAAAGAAAAGAAAAGGTACATTTCACTTTACCCTAAGGTCAAAAAATGGTTGAAAACTCCAAATAAGTTAAGGTGTTTTTTCTTTGTATGATGGTTCTGAAGTCTCAAAGTCTGTCCTCCGAGTCCACAGAAGACGTGGTGTGAATCTGGTCAGGGGAAAGACACTGCAGCTGGTTGGGGTAAAGGGCAGATGCAGCTCGACATAAAGTCCAGTGTTCCCAATGTGCCACCCTTTCATCATGTGCAGACTCTTTCTGCAAAATGACCACCCGTGAAATATGAGCTTTCTGTGAATCTGGGGAGTTGCTCTGGGCCCAGCACATGGGGCTTGGAACTACCTCAAAGGCTTCTCCTGTGTAGGAAGCAGTAAACGCCACTAGCTCAGCCTGCCCAGCATGCGCACGGCACCATGCTGACTGGGTGCTAAACAGATACAATACTTGGAACTAAAATAAAACCCAACTCAGTGACATCTTGATGCAGCTTTGTAGGAACAGCAGGCTCCTGTGTACACACCGTTCTGCTCTGCACGTCTATTTGTAAATTAATCACACATCAGTAGACTTGGCTCAGATTCACATGCTTCTGGACCACTATGAGGGTAGCTCGGGCTATGGGATCTTCCATTCAGCTTCAAAACTAGATCCTTTCAACAGATTCTGGGTGAGAATTCTTCTTGCCAGGCTCTCTTAAGCCACCCGAATCTTGCTCCCTTCGCCAGCAGAAGCATACAGGGTAGAGGGAACGGTGATTCCCCACAAGCCCCCTCCATAAAAGCATCCCCAATATACTAATATGATAGTCTGAAAACACACACACACACTTACAAGATGTTAGTGAAAGCATGATGAAAAGAAATAGAGTGGCACCTTTTAAAGATGTGTTCACACTCCACCAGCCAATGTCCTGCCTCCACCTCTCCCTGGGGTTCTTTCCTGTGGTGTTAATCTCACCTCTGCTTCACCTGGATCTGAGAATACTGCCCAGTCCCAAGCCCACCTGGGCTTCCTTGAGTTCACTCTGATGGGCCCTGCAGCTTGCGTTCCAGGCTCTGGCCCTGATGTCAAGGCAGTGGTGATGAGTCACAGCTGTGGGTCAGTGGAAAGTGGCTGCAGCATCAGGCCAACCTTGGCCACTTACATGTCTGGCATGACAGTGGCCTCAGTGTACTCGTCTGAGAAGAAGAGCTATCACCTGAGCGCTCTGGAGAACTTAGCCGGAGCTTTTAGGCAGTCTGGGAGCCTACATAGAGGCGTGTAGGCTGATGTCTCATGTCCACGTTGCCTGGGAGACAAATTTCTATTTAGAGCTGCCCCAAAATGTTCTGCGCCAGCTTCTCACTGTGGCGGCTTCACCTGAGCATACAGGTATGTGGATGGCCACTGTGCTGGCTCGCCCTGGACGCTGCCTTCATGGGCCTGGGTCGGGTTCTCGGTCAGCAGCTCTTGCCAACTCCAGGAGGCCCAGAGCCAGAAGTGGCCTCCTGCTGCCGGACCCCAGGTGGGAAAGAGCTAAGCTGTCCAGCCCTCCTCTTCTAACAAGCCCTCCTGGGTTGACAAAGAAAGGCTGTCCCTGCACTGGGTGACACTGGACACTGTCCCTGTCCTCTCCCAGGAGGTCCCGGGCCAGGGGCTGGGATAGTATCAGGGCCTGGCTCTCTTCATACCCAGCCCAATCAGGGGTCCTGTGCCCAAGATCCTATCAAGATGGGTGCTAAGAATCACAGAGAATGGGGACACCCTGCAAGTCTCTGCAGGACTTTGCAGACCCAGGAGATGGCAGTTCACTGAGGTCTAGCCCCTGGCCTTGAATGGGAACCAAGCAGGTGTGAACTGGTAGTAGAGGCCACTGATCTGCTACTCAGAAGCCTCAGATCCCAAATGTGAAAGAGAAAAGCGCGTCTGAATGTATGTGAGAATTCCTTCCTAACCGGGGAGCATATCTTCAGGGCAACTTCGGGTTAAAAATCTAAATTCAGGCCAGGCATGGTGGCTCACGCCTATAATCCCAGCATTTTGAGAGGCCGAGGCGGGTGGATCACCTGAGGTAGGGAGTTCAAGACCAGCCTGACCAACATGAAGAAACCCCATCCCTACTAAAAATACAAAATTAGCTGGGCATGGTGGCGCATGCCTGTAATCCCAGCTACTTGGGAGGCTGAGGTAGGAGAATCACTTGAACCTGGGAGGCAGAAGTTGTGGTGAGCCGAGATCACAACATTGCATTCCAGCCTGGGCAACAAGAGCAAAACTCCGTCTCAATAAATAAATACATAAATTAATAAATTAATTCAAACACAAAAAGAACTTCTTCCTAACAGGAACATTCAGAAGAGCTAAGGAAAGAATGTTCCTGAGAGTGCAAATGGTACCATTGGTCTCCTTACCCTATAAGTATTTACAAAGTGCCCTAGACAAGACCCCATCTGAAATCAGAGCTGGGCGGGAGGCAGGACCTGTGGTTTCTCAGGGCTCTCTCCACTTCCCCAGGCAATGGGCCTGTGGATTCTGAAGTTG
The DNA here is from genome assembly GCF_002776525.5 of Piliocolobus tephrosceles. Lineage (NCBI taxonomy): Eukaryota > Metazoa > Chordata > Mammalia > Primates > Cercopithecidae > Piliocolobus > Piliocolobus tephrosceles. Next base: position 120,855,727 of record NC_045443.1, read on the forward strand.
GGGTGCCCAGACAGAACCTGGAGCCCCAGGGCCCATAGAGGCTGTAGGCTCTGGTGGTGACGGCTCATCTGAGTTACAAGTGGCTGAGCCTCCTGGGCTCCCCACCCCCATGCCCACCCCTAGCTGAGGAACACGCCCTAGGAGGCTATGGGAGAGAAGGAAGGGGAAAGCAGAGCCATCTGGCTCGTCCTGAATTATTAACCACAGAGGAGGAGGTACAGCCAAGGCCCTGGGGGAATCAGGTGCAGCTGCTCTCAGAGTTGGAGAGGAGAACTGGGACCGTTTTGCAGACCCAAGGGATCCAGAAGTTGGAATGTGACCTTCCGTGCCAGTTGGGCCCCAAGTCCCGGGGACACCTCCTGTATACCTGACAGGTGCTCCCTCCTCTCTGGGCCACTAGGCAGCAAAAAACAAACTATGCCTTCATCCTCTGACCTTTTACTCTTCAAAGTACTTACAAACCCACGTTCTTTGCTTCTTCTTTTTGGGCATTTTGTCGGAAGGATAAACCAAGGAGAGATCAGACAATTCAGCCAAGGTTGTAGGGCTGCCAGGGAGGAGGTCATGATGTACACCAGGTCTCCGTCTCCAGTGCCACCATGGGGTCCCCTCCCTGAAAATTCCAAGTCACCCATGGCTGAGCCATGGGAAGAACACCTGCTATGTCTCTCTCTAATTTGCCCTCTGCCTCCATCCCTCTTGATTCTGGCCCTCACCAGCACTCCCTGGGTGTCAGACAGCCTTCTAATTGGTCTCCATGCTTCCAGTTTGGTTCCCCTGAAATCCTCCTTCTAGAAACCATTAGAGGACATCTTCCCAATGCAGATCCAACTGTGTTTGCCAGCTCCCCAGAATGTCACTGGAAGCCATTGTGCCCTACCCACAGCCTCTCCAGGTCCTCTCTCATTCCACCATTCTTGCTGTTCCCAACTACCTGCTGTTCCCTACTGTCATTCTTGCTGTTCCCTGTTTGCGGTCCTCAGCTCCAAAGCCCTCAAGAGCAGCACCTGCCTCTTACAATTTGGCCCCAAGCGCTGCAGAAGCTGGTAACCGTTGCCTGAGGCATTTGCTCAAGTGCTCAAGTTCACCCCTGCTGGTTCTTTTGTGGAAAAAGCTCTTTCCCACAGGGTCCACCTGGAAAATTTCCAAAGTGTCTATTAAGAATCAGCTTACACAGCACTCACTCTGAGAAACTCTCCGAGACTACTCTGGGCAAAGCTGAGTACCCAGGTGCACTGACAGCACCTCAGCCCCAGCTCCCACCACACCCCATTCCCACTGTCTGTCCCCAAATCATGAAGCTCAGGGCTGCGCCCACATCTGCATCATTTCTGCATCTTCAGGGCCAAGCCCACAGCTAGGTGTTCTACAGATCTCCATAAGTACTTAGGGGAGGCACAGCTGTGGGGGCAGAGGTCAGCATCTGGGCAGGGAGAGAACCAGGCAGGGAGAAGGCCAACCAAGGATATCACAGGCTGAAGAGCCCACGTTTTTCCAAACAGTCAGAGAGGAGGTGCTCACAAGCATGGGACCTTTTCTGGGGGCTCTTCAAGGGTCACTGGAGAGCAGTGAGTCAACCAGCCACCTCCTGTGTGGCTCAGCCCCTGCCCCTTTCCATAGCAGCACTGAGCCACTTAGCCTGAATTTGGTAAAAGGTCTCAGACGTGGGGCGGAGGGCCCAGAGAAGGTCAGGGAGGAACCTGCCTGGGAAGCCAGATGCCCACAAGGCTCTGTGACTTCACTTCCAGGGCTGGGTCTGCACTCTCTGCAGTCAGGGGCACTGTCCCAGCTTTACCACCTTCTGGCCCTTTAGCACCTGGCCACATACACCCACTAATGCCTCCAGAAGGGTGGAGACCCGCTTCTCCCCCAGAACAAGCTTGACTGATTCGTTTTCATATCATCTGAGCTTCTCTCTTGGACAGTCAGAGGCTGGGAGCTCCACCCAGGCTACACACAGGACTGGACTGAGGGCCACAGAACAGGAAATATATGGTGAGCTTGTAGCACAGCAGGGACAAGGCAGAGCCTAAGAAAGGGCCCAGTGTCCAGTGTATGCCTGATTCTGTGGCTATAAAACATCCAGAATAGACAAATCCATAGAGCTAGGACACAGATAGATGGTGGCTAGGAGCTGTGGGGAGGGAGGAATGGGGAGTGACTGCTTAACAGGGACAGGGGTTCCTTTCAGGGTGATGGAAATGTTTTAGAACTAGATAGAGATGGTGGCTGCACAATCTTGTGAGCATACTATATGCCACTGAATTGTGCACTTTTAACATGTTTAAGCTTATTGAATTTCACCTAAAAAAAATGAGGAAAGAAAGGTCAGGCAGAACTCCAAGTATCAGTTTCCTTTTCTTCTCCAAGTACTGGTAGCACTCCCTTTTCTGCAAGCTAGCATCCTGGCTCTTTTTATCAACCCCCAGGCCCCAAGGGCTCAGAGCACAAATCAAGGGTGAGTTTTCCGTGTTGACCTTTATTTTTGTATTTTTAACCAAAGATGCTCCAGCATACTGCAGGAGAAAGAACTTGACTGGGTCACCTCCTGGTTAAAACCCTTCAAGAATTCACCTTAAAGAATTTTCGTTCACTAAAGCACCCCTGAGCTCCTTGCCTTGGCACTGGAAGTCTTTGCACAGGCTGGCGAACTGACACCCTCACCTGTGGAGACCCAGCCCATCTGGGTGCCATCACCTGGGTCTCCCCCTCCACCAGGAAATCCTGACCTACTGAGTTGACCTAGCTCCTGACCTAACTCAAGAGCCACCTTTGCAGTAAAGTCGCCCTGGCCCTGTGACAGTCCTTCTGCCAAGCCCCCAGCGCATGACACTTCCACCCAGTGCTCACTCAGCAGCTCATCCTGCATGAATGCAGAGTGGCCTGGAGGGCAGTGACTGCACACAGGACATACAGACCCCCCCCAACACAAATACACAAGTGATTCTGTCAACAAAAGAGCCAGAAGAAAACTGCACCCCTATTGGAAAGGGATGAGGAGCGCAGAGACTCTAAGGAGGGTACCAGGTCAGAGCTGGGAAGGCCCAAGGCAGGGTGGAAGGTAGAACTCAGAGAGGGTTCCGGGGTCCCCGGGTATAGGCATGGTCCTCCTTATAGGTCACCACCTAAGGGGGCAGCAGTCCTTAAGAGTGCCAGGTTGACACAGATGGGGTCACAAACCGCAGAAACTGAAGAACTTGTAATCCAACCCTATCATTGGGTGGATGGAAAAATTAAGGCCCAGAAAAGGGCAGAGAGTTGATTTACTCATCCTTCTACCTATACATCCCTACTCGCATCTACCCATGCATCTCTCCACCCATGCATCCACCTATCCATCTACCCATGTAGCTACTGAGCCATTCATTCATGCATGCATCCACGGATCCATCCACCCATGCATCCATCTACCATCTACATAGGGCAGGGCTGGGACTGGAGCCCAGAGCCTCTGCCTCTAAACCCAAAGTTCTTCACAACAGGTCACAGTTGACTTCTTTACACTCATGGCAGCTCTGAGAAACTTTCTGACCCTTTAAGGGGTATACAGGAAGAAAGGCCTTGCTAGTGGAATGGGAATCAGGGCTCATGACAAGGCATGGTCTATGCAGGGTGCATTTCTAAGGCCAATCCTCATCAACAGCTCTGTGAGGGCAGCCAACCCTAAGCCCACTCTGCAGATGAGGAAACAGGAAACAAGCTCTGGAGAGGTCTGCTGATGTGCCTACCATCCAAGAATGGTTAACCACTACAGCCATAACCCTTTCCCAGATCTCTCCACTGTCCAAGAGCAGGCCCTCTCACTGCACTACAGCATGTCAGGCATGGCTTGGGCAGAGTGGATAGGAGGCGTCCCAGTGAGTAAAAGGCTTCTCAGACCAAAGGCTTCTGAGCCAGGGCCAATGTGGTGGATGGTGGGAGTCACTGGTCATCACAAGATGATGTGTCTCACAGGAAATGGGAAAGAACTTGTACACTGGAGAGTCAGAAGAAGGGGGAAGCCTGGGGCTTTCAGACCCTGACAAAGTTCCTGCATCCAAGGGAGTTTCTGAAGGTTGTGGGGGAAGGTGGCTGCTAGCAGGGTCCCCAAGAACAGCTGCCAACAGAGTTTGGACAAAGTTATGCCATCTCCCTGTATGCCAGTGGCTTCAGAGAGTTCTGGAAGAAAGACCCGACAGCTGGAGCCCAGCTATGAGTGCCATGGGGCTGCTGGCTGCTGGGAAGAGATGGAGTTGGGTGTGGAGGAAGGCACAAGTATTCTAACAAAGGGACTCTCTGAGAAGCAGGAACTACGGTGTAGAGATAGGCGGTAGGTTCCTAGGGAGGCCCTGCAGCAGCCAAGGGGCCCGTGCTCCTCCTCCTCCTCCCTGCCAAGTGGAGCAGCCTGGCTTGCATCTGTCTGCTCCCCTCTGGTGCACCTGGGACCCTGTCACTTGCTGCCTCCCATTTCAACAAATCCAGGGAGACAGATTGCTGAGTCCCCAGACTCCCTCCCAGACAGGCAGCTGGGTAGAAGGGAAAGTTTGGGGTCCAGTGCTGCACTTCTCATCTCTCCGTCCTTAGATCCAATACTTGCAACTGAGCCTTGGTTTACTCATCTGTAAAGGGAGGTGGTAATACATCCAGTGAGGCGGTTAGACAGCATGGAGAACACTAGGCCTGGTAACCAAGATGTGTTCCATCGCCCACGGGAATACTAAAAATATCTAACGGCTGGGCACTGCTGCTGGTTGTGGGGCTGGGGGAATCCTGGAGGTGCCTGCGGACAGCATTGCCCACTTAGCTCCAGGAATCCCAGGGAAGGGACACTAAGGGGGATGGCGCAGGGGCAGGGGCAGAGGCTATTTACAACCAGCAAAAAAAAGTACAGCACTCTTGCTCTTTGGGCCAGATGTATCTAGGATTTCAGAATATCCTGAACTTTAGACAGGTAAAGCTGCATATCTCAGCAGCATCCAATAAATAAATACACTGAACTCTCTGCAGTGAAAGATGTGAATATAGAATACATAAAGGCTATAAACAGCCTCACTTGGACTATAAATAGCCTCACCTCAGTTCAGGCAAAATTTTGCTGCCAAATGAGTTACAAAAAAGTGTCTGGTTTTCAGAGTATGCTAGATTTTGGAATTGAGGATAAGGAATTGTGGATCTGCACATCAATGTTTTTACCACATATCAGTGTGAACCAACTGCACATCACCTCTGCTTCATCCCACTACCAATGCAGGACAGATGAGGGATTACATATGCTCTGCCTCTAAAACTCACCAGGCCCTGTGACCTTGGGGAACACAGTACAAAGAGACGAGTCACATACGAAAGCAAATGTGCACACACACACACAAACAGCAATGCCTATAAATATATTCATAACACAGGCCTGCGGGCACACAGGTCCACAAGGACGCAGAGCCCAGCTCTGCTGATGGAACCTGTGTTGCTCCAGGGCCCGCTGACCCCTGCTCAGGGCAAGGCCTGTGTTTCCAGGCCTATGCCTGGGCAAGCAAGGGTAGGCAGGAATGAGGAACAGGGCAGTGCTTGGTGGTTGAGAGCTTCCTCATCTCTGCAGTGTGGAGGAGGGGCAGGTATGCCAGGCAGACCTGGCTCTAGTACCAGCACTGCCACTGCCCAGCTGGTGGCCTTAGATGGGTGGCCTTGGGCAGATGGCCTACACCCCTGGCTGGGCTGCATTTCTTCACCTGCAAATTCTGAGTGATACAGGCCTCTTGGGTTTGGTGAGGGGCACACAGGAGCCCCCGGGGCTTGGCACACAGCTGGTGCTTAGGAAGTGCTTGCTGACTCTGTTCTGTGACATTGCTTAAATGCATAATATTTAAAAGAGGGGGCTAAAATGAGTGGCCCCTTCAGTCCCAGAAACATCTCCCTCTCCCCCAGGGCTCTCTTTTGAGGCAGAGCTGCTTGTGGATCTCTGTCCTATACCAGGGCTCTCTCGTCAGAATGCAGAGGGGACCTACCGTATGCTCTGGCTGCCAAGAGCAGCCCCCAAGAGACCAGGCTCCAGGCCTGGAAGGAAAAGCCTAGAGCAGGGACCCCTGGAGGAGGGGTCACAGCACTGCAGGCAAAACTCAGGCTTTGACATCAGAATGATGCTCTGATCACAACTCCTCCCTTGGTCACTGGTCTTAAGGAAGTTACTTAAACTCTCTGAGCCTCAGTTCTTCATTTTATAAGACTAGGTCCAATACCACATAAACCTCATAGGGTAGTAGGGGGAATAAATTAAAAGACAATGAATGTAAAGCACACAGCACACAACACCCAAGCAATAGCAGCAGCCGCTATTATTACTATAGTGATGATAGTGACGTGGTTGTGATGGTGATGCTGAGGATCAGCCCTGCTAAAGAACTGCGTCCCCACGCTCAAAACACTCAGGACTAGGAGAAATAACTCACTGATACCATTTTGTCACTATGCATTATCGCCAGCCTTCCCAGGGTTGGGACCGTTGCTCACTGTTTCGACCCTCCCAGCAACACTGCCAGCAGGCAGACAGAGGTACTCTCCCCATTCCAAATTGGAAAATGGAAGCCAAGAGAGTACCAGGGACTTGGTCAAGGTCATCGGGCAAGTCAGTAACAGGGAAGGGATGAGAACTCCTGATTCTGGGCCCAGGGTGACACCAAACCAATCCCAACCAGCACCCCAAGGCCTGCAGCCCACAGGAGCCTCTCAGCCACCATGGGGCACAGGTATGTGCAGGAGCGTCAAGACCTGGGCTGGGGGGTGGCACAGGGCAGGGGAGCTGTGGGGAGTAGGGAACTGAGTCATCTTTCAACTGGCCCAAGCCCATCGAGCACAGTCTGGCTCCTCTATCTTTGGCGGGGAGCCTGGGGCTATTTCAGGAAGCTCTGCACACAGCCCGCCACTTCCCTGCCAGGCTGACTGGGTCAAAAACAAAATGAGCCCAGCAGCAGCCCTGTGTCAACAGGGTGGGAAGTGAGGAGGCACTGAACAGTCCCAAATCCAAGAGCAGGAATGGGAGAAAATCAGGGAAGGTTGTGGGGGTAAGCACATCACCCTCACCCTGCAAAAAAAAGCTAGTGAGAAACAAACACCACAATGAACCAGAAGCAGCAGGACACAGGGAGTGACTAGCTTTGGGACCAGACCACGTTCACATTCAAGCCTTATCTTTGAGCAAGTCCTTTACCTGCTCCAGGCCTCAGTGTACCCATTTGTGTACCACCACCCACCTTGGAGGGTTGAATGGGATTAAATGAGGTGATAGTGAGGCACTGGGCACCTGAGATGTCTTCCGCCTGGGCCTGCCATGCCCTGCTCACCCTTCAGAGCCTTGCTTGGAGCCTCCCAGTGGGACAGCTGAGCTACAGCCCCCATTCTGCAGGCACTTGCCACCCACAGCCTCTGGAAGCCCCTGGACGGCTGCACAAGGCCCTGTCCATCCTTGTGCAACTGCAGTGCTGAGCCTGGAGCAGCTGCCTCATCCGTCTGTGAGGTCAAGCCCAAGGAGCCACCCAGAAGGCTCTCTGAGAGCATCCAAAAAACCAGAGGAAAGGGTGAAGAGGTCCCCCATGGTATCCAGGGTTCCCCATAGCCCTCCAGTCACTGTCATGGGGCAGGCAGCAGGTCTCAGCTCATTCCTAGCTGCTGCTTTGCAGGGGCAGCGTGAGAGCCACATGGTGCCAGGAATGCAGCACAAGGCTCTGCCCAGAGCATGTGCATGGCAGACACTGGAGACGGAGTCAATGGGGAACCAATGGGGCTGGCAGGAGAGGCAGGAGGATGCAACACAGGAACAACCATTTATGGGGTATTTCCAAGGCACCAGGCTCTGTGGGAGCAGCTGACACACCTTGTCCCAGAAGATATGTCTTTTTGACAGGTAAAAAAGCAAGGGGCCCAGAAAATCGAAAGGATTTTGGCAAGTTGGTGTGAGACTTGCAGGAGGTCAGGAGGCTCAGAAGGGCTGTTCATTTTAAATGATTACTTGTATGTAAAGCCTGTGGGTGTGAGGGTAAGGAGGCAGCTCCCCAACAGGCACCCTGGGCCAGCCTGGGAGCCCTAGGGGACATCATCCCCAAGGTGGTCTGTTAGTTCTCAGAGCAGGAGGATGGGAAGGAATGGATGGTGGTCAGGCAGTCACAGGGGCACTGGTACTGGCAACACTCAGCACTTTCTGCATTCAGAGGCACCCTCTGTCATCCTGGACAGCAGAGACTTCTAGAAGTCAGATGCAGGAAGTGCTTCCCAGAGCAACATTGTCTTTCATTAACCGCTAGAGACATGGGGCAGAGACTCGCCCAAGATCTGCAGCAGACCTAAGCCTTGTCCCTTGTTGTATCCAGCCCTGTATGCGCACGTGTGTGTGTGTGTGTGTGTGTAGACCAATGTCACCTTCACAGCTGAGGTGTCAGTGCATCTCATCTGTGATGGGCCAGCAGAAGGAGAAGAAAGCTCTTGCAGGTGCCAAGTGTTGAGATGGCCACTGGACCACGTGCCCAGTGATGTGTTCGAGAGGAGCTCAGGGAGCCAGGGCTGGACGCAGGCAGAGAAACTGGCTAGGAAGGAGGACAAGTGTCAAGACCGAGCGAGGGAAGGGCCTGATGAGGAGTAGAGAAGACCCAGCTGGGAAACAGATGGAGTGGGCTGGTGCAGGCAGGGGCAGAGGGTGAGGAGCCCTAAAGACTAAGCATTGTGGGTACTCCCCACAACTCACAAACCCATAAGCCAGCCAGGAGCAAGAGCAGGGGTCTGGCTATGTATGCCACCATCATCCCCACTGCCTTTGGGGAGTGAGTCCCTGACCTCACCCCACAGCTGTTGGGGCTGGGGGCATGAACCTCTGAGACAAGCACAGACTGACAGCTGGGAGAAAGATGGACTCCTCTCTGCAAAGCCCACCCTGTAAGAGGGGCTTAACCACCCCCTGGGATAGGCTACAAGGTATGGCTATTATAGAAATTTCCTATACTGAACAGAGTTTGCCCCCCTGGGACTCAACCTGGGGTCTTGATTGACTTTTTGGAGCCACATGCAGCCTTTCTCCTGCAGGACAACTTAAAATACGTGTCTGACTAGTACACCCTCTCCACAGTGGCTGCCCACTGGGCCCCCTCTGCTGCTCTGGGCTCTCTGATTCTATTCATGGAGGCAAAGTTGCCCCTGCTGATGACAGGGCCTGAGGCTGCTAAAAGCCGTGGGTGTGTTTCCTGGGACCTGCTGCCAGGCCACACTCCCCGGCTGGTGTAGCAGGTTTGCCCTTTATCTGGTGACATTCGCCTGCTGGGTGCAAGGGGTTGACTAGTGCAGCCCCCTCCCCAAATTCACATCTAACTAGAGCCTCAGAACATGACCTTATTTGGAAATAGGGTCTTTGTGGATATGATTAGTGAAGGATTTCTAGATGAAATCATACTGGATTGAGGATGGGCTCAAAACTCAATGACTGGTGTTCTTATAAAAAGAGGAGAGAGTCTACAGCCGTGGCCAGGTATGATGGCTCATGCCTATAATCACAGCACTTTGGAAGGCCAAGGTGGCTGAAAACCTGAGGTCAGGAGTTCGAGACCAGCATGGGCAACATGATGAAACCCCGTTTCTACCAAAAATACAAAAATTAGCTGGGCGTGGTTGCATGTGCCTGTAATCCCAACTACTCGGGAGGCTGAGGCAGGAGAATTGCTTGAACCCAGGAGGCGGAGGTTGTAATGAGCCGAGATAGTGCCACTGCACTGCACTCCAGCCTGGGTGATAAGAGAGAAACTCCGTCTCAAAAAAAAAAAAAAAAAAAGGAGGAGAGGACACAAGGCCATGTGAAGGCAGAGGCAGAGACTGCAGTGATGCAGCCACAAGTCAAAGAACACTTGGGGCCACCAGAAGCTGCAAGAGGCAAGGAAGGATTCTCCTTAGAGCCCTCAGAGGGCGTGTGGCCCTGCTGACACCTTGATTTGAGACTTCTGGCCTCCAGAACTGTGAGAGAATAAATTTCTGCTGTTTAGACTATGCAGTTTGTGGTCATTTATGACGGCAGCCCCAGGAAACCAGTACATTGGGTTTGTGGCATTAAGAAATAGGACATACTCTGAGTTGACCACATATAGGTCAGCTAGTGTCCCTTGCTCCGGGCACCCTGCAGGAGAAGAACCAATGGGCCTTCTGGCTGGGAGGGTGACATTAGCATCTGGGCAGGACTGAGCCAGCCTGTCACCAGGCTGTTAGCAGGGCTGCAGCCCAATTAGCTCAGGGCACGTGAGGAGTCAACGGTGAGAAGCCCGTCTGCATCCAGGCTCTTAAGACACTTGAGGGGAAGTAGTCATGTGGCCCAGAATGCACCGGCCTCCCCCTGCCCAGCCTCCCTGCTTTCTCCACCTCCCCCAAACAGCTTTTTCTAGGTCCCCACGTCAGGTCAGGCCAGCTCAGCTTTGCTAAAAATCCTTGGGCACAGCCGGGCACGGTAGCTCACGTCTGTAATCCCAGCACTTTGGGAGGCTGAGGTGGCTGAATCACTTGAGTTCAGGAGCTCGAGACCAGCCTGGCGAACATGGTAAAACCCTGTCTCTACTAAAAATTACAAAAATTAGCCAGGCATAGTGGCGCATGCCTGTAATCCCAGCTACTCAGGAAGCTGAGGCAGGAGAATCACTTGAACCTGGGAAGCGGAGGTTACAGTGAGCCAAGATTGCATCACTGCACTCCAGCCTGGGCAACAGAGTGAGACTCCGTCTCAAAAACTAACTAACTAACTAACTAATAATCCTTGGGCACACCAGCCCTAAGCAGACAGCCTTAAGAACTAACCCAGGGATTGCAGGTATTTCTGATCAGAAATGCTTGAAGCGAGACCTGAGAAATACTTAACACCCCCCTATCCCCAAGGGGCTCAGCATCTCCTACCTGTCTCCACTTTTGGAGACCCTCCCATAATGGGGAGCTGAGGGAGTTGGCCAAGACTTTTGGAAGCTTTAGGACTAAGACCAATGGTTTCTCTGAGATTCTGCAGAGTTTGGGATCTCAGAGAGCTCTAGCATTTGCAAACCCCAGGCACCTCCACCATCCCAACAGCATAGGCTCTGCCCACATCAAGGGACATGGTCGGGACCATTGTAGGACTGATAATGTCAGAGCCAAGATGGTTGAGTCCAGCTTTTCTCAAACTGAAGTACAGGGATGAGCTGCTTTAGAAACACCTAGTGAGATTGTTTAAAATGCAGATTCCAGGGCCAGGTATAGTGGCTCACACCTATAATCCCAGCACTTTGCAAGGCTGAGGTGGGAGGATCGCTTAAGACCAGGAGTTTGAGACCAGCCTGGGCAACATGGTGAGCCACCATCTATACAAAAAAATTAAAAATTAGCCAGAAGTGGTGGATCGTGCCTGTAGAAGTAGCTACTCAGGGGATTGAGGTAGGAGGATGGCTTGAGCCCAGGAGGCTGCAATGAGCTATGACTGCACTACCACACTCTAGCCTGGACAACAGAGTAAGACCCTCTCTCTAAAAAAAAAAAAAAAAAACAAAAAAACAAAGGAAAAAAATGCAGATTCCTGTGCCCTGCTCCCAGACCTGCTAAATCAGAACCTCTGTGTGACAGGCCCCAGAACCTGCATTTTAAACACATGTCCTGAGGTTATCAGGAAACCCTCCAGAGAATGAAAACACATGGCCTGGTACAATCTCCCTTGCAGACAGACAGACAGACAGACTAGAGACAGGACAGGGATTGCTGCAGGCCACGTAGCAAAGCCAAGGCCAGAGTCCACACCTCTTCTGGGCTTGCTGGGGTCCCCATAGGCCTGGAATCAGATGGCCAGAGTCCTCTGTGCTCAAACAGCCCTTCCCCCAGGTGAAGCTTCCTCACCGTTCAGGCCCCCGGAAGCCTTCCCAAGCCCCGTGGGCTGAGTTAGCCCCCCGGGCACCTTGCACCCACTTTCCTTTCGGTGTTTATCAAACTGTACTATAGCCGTATGTTTGCCTTGGCGCTCAGGGCCCGAGTCTCGTTCAAAGTTGTGTCCCTAGGGCTCGGCCACAGCAGTTGCTTAATAAAGGTAGGTATCCATCAAATATTTGTGAGATAAAAGATTTTAATTCCAAACTCTGTCCCAGAACAGTTATCTGATCTTGGGCAGGTGATCCAACTTCCAGGCGCCTTCCTGGAACAGATTCTGGTCATCTGCCCTGACTGTTTACCAAGGCCACAGTGAAAAGCCAGATGCAACGCACTCGGGAAGCTGCCCAGCAGTGGGGCTCTGCATCTGGGGCTCACATGAGAAGCAGGGGCTCACTGAGTGACTGGCAAGTAGCTAAGAGTCCCCAGGGTGGCAAGACCCAGCCAGGAGAGTCTGCTGATAGATAGAGTCCAGGGACAGGTGAGTCCAGAGGTTCTACTAGCCTTGAGCCTGGGGCGAGAGGTCACCATGCCCTCGTCCCTTGCCCAGCTCTGTTCACTGCTCTTGGGGCTTAAGTCATGCCCTAAGCCCATGTCCACTGTGGGGAGCAGGGACTGGGCCCTGAAAGCTATCAGGCTACACACAGAAGCTCACATCAAGTAGTGGTAACAAGGGCCTGGGAGCTGGAGCAGGTCCCAGCTGGGCAGCCCAGAGGAATGTGACATGCGCTGAGTCTGGGAAGCAAGCATCGTGCCTCCTCCCAGCTCCACTGGCTGCCCTGAGGAGCAGAGCTGCCCACGGGATGGGCTCCCCATGGGACAGGACGCTCCTCGGTATGCCACTTCCTCAAGCCAGGCAGTCACGGTTTACACAGGCCAGGCCTCTTCCAAGGAGGAGCTTGGGAGCTTAGGCCTGCCCCCCATGCCTTCTAAATAACCCCACAGGACCAACCGGTTCTTCAGCCCAGGCTAGTTGTGGGGGCAGCCCTAAGGGCCCCGCATCAACATGCCCCTTCGTGCGTCTGCCCAACCCAGAGAATGCCATGACGTGTGACTCATGTTAGGGCTGCATGGAAGGGATGTCACCGAGTCACTAGCTCAGCCCTTCCTAGCTGCAAATGAGGGGGATACAGGGGAGGAGGCCAGCAGAGACAGGGAGTTGAACTCTGTTCTGCCTCCAGGAGCCTGTCCAGCTGGCCCAGCTCAGTGTGATTCCAAGTGACTCAGGAAAGCTGCCCGGGTCTGTCTGGGTCAGTGTCCCCATCTGTCAGGTCTGACCTGGGATCCTCGAGTGTCCACTATTGCCTGAGAGGGAGCAACAGGCTGAACTCTTGAGTAGGGTGGGCAGAGGGATGCAGGCAGCAGAGGGGGACAGGCATGCCGGCTCTTCTCCTCTAAGTTGACGCTGCCAGCTGGTGTCTTAGGCCTAACTTCCAGCCCCTGCTCTTTCTGGGTCCAGGAGAGGGCCCTCCTTGGCACTGTGGCCATACCCAAACTCCAGCCATGAAATATGGAGCTGCTCATCTTTTCCCTGTGCTCTCCATGAGCCACACTGCTGACCATGTGTTGTGCTTCCTGGGGTGGAGGACAGCCAGCGAGAGAACTGCAAGCTGGAGAACTCTGCTGCCCACCTTCCCCTGAAGGCAAGCTCAGTTCAGGGAGTGGCTCTGGATTCAGGTGGCTGGCAGGGCACAAATGGCTCAATGATCACACCTCCTGACAGAAAGCTCTGCTGGCTGAGACACCGCACTGGCTCTCCAAACATTTGGGAGCACAAAAAGCAGCGGTTGGCCTGGCCCTGATCCTAGGACAGCCTCTGGTACAGAGCAATCCGACACTGGAGGAGAGCCCTACAAGACAATCATCCACTTCACACACTCCTGCGACAGGGCAGGCAAGAAGCACAGACTCTTGAATTTTCGCACAATGCCCATGGGGGAACCATCACTCCCATTCCACACAATAGGAAACTGAGGTGCAATGGGGATTAAGCAGCTTCTGTGGGTCACACAGGCAGGGCTCAAACCCGAGCCTATATGACTACCAAGTTTTGCTCTTCCTACCAGCTGAGGAAGGTCCTAGAGCAGCCCAGTCCCAATCCTTTCCATCTCAGGAAACTAAAGTCTTGGAAAAGGGACTTCAGCCATGCAATTAGCACAGGCCCAGCAGGCAAATGAAGTCAGGCGGAAGGAGTGTTTTAAATTTACCCATTCCCCATTCCCTGTCTGCACAGGCTTGACAAAGACTGTTCACAGCCACAGGCTGTGATAATGGTGTGCCCACGCCTAGAAAGCTGTGAAGTGCTTTACAAGGGCACAGGGTGACGGGAAAAGTGAGGACACTGGCATGAAACAAAGTGCTGGGCACACTTTGTCCTTCCCATTCTCCTGAGGGTACCCATTGCTAACCCTGCTGTGCATATCAGGAAACTGAGGCTCCGAGAGGCCAAAGGAATTCTCCAAGATCTTATAACCAGGCTGATGGCAGACAGAGGACAGGGACAAGGTCTTCTAATTTGCATTCTCCCCTCCCCTCCAGCCCCTGAGCATAGTCTTGCTTAGAGAAAGGTGATGGGGACTTGATGAGGAAAATTCCTGTCACTAGGCAACAAGGTGGGGAAACTGAGGCACAAAGTAGACAGCAAGTTAAGTCTGGCAGTTGTCTCCATCCTATCTTCTCCCAAGACACACCTACCATTAGCACAGTAACAGAGCATGTTCAAGTCCCTCGTTCATTCATTTCCACCAAACCTGGCTTTGTCAGGAAGACAGTCAGGGCTCAGAGAGGTCCACTGGGGCAGAGATGGGACCCCAGACTCTCGGACTCCAGGTCTAGTGCTCCCTGTCAATAGGTGCTCAAGGGTTTGAGGTTAAACATTCATCTGAAAGGGGCTTTCAGGATGCCAGCGGCAGCAGAGAGGGGCACAAAGCTGACCTACTGGGTAAACCTGCAACTGCACGTTGGACCAAATAAAACCAGCACCGAGTCAGGAAATCATCATAAGATACAACTTTCCCTCACCTGGAGCTCTGGAAGAAGAGGCTCTGGCCACCTGGCAAGGGCCCTGGGGAAGTCATCCAAACCAGAATCCAGAGCCCCAACAGGGATCAGGGAAGAAGCCTGATTTCTGAAGCCTGGTGTTTAGGGAGAGCTTCTTGAGAGTTTGGCTGGTGTGATTCCATCGCCTGTCCCCCTCCCCAGAGCTCCCTGTCCCCTTCAGGGATGGCCAGCTGTCTCCAGCTTCCATGAGGATGGAGCTTCCGTTTTATTCACTTGGCTTCTCGTGGGTCATTAAGGTACAAACCCTCTGCTGTTTGTTACATCAATATTCTGTCAACCTCTTATGAAAAGTTCTTAAATGAATGAATCATTTTTTTCTATATTTCATTTTCCATATAGGCTCTAAGCTATGGAAAAATTGCAAAACTAACACAAGAACTCCCCTCTACACTCTGCCCAAAAGCAGCAATTGCTTCCTTTTCGTTTCTCCTGCCTTGCATCTGTGCCCCTCCTACTCTCTGTGTGCATCTCTGGGCATAAACACTCCTGACCCATTGAAGAGTAAGTTACGGGAATGCCTGGTCTCTAACAACAGCCTACCATTTGCCACTGCCCACACAGGTGGTTCATCTCCAAGCACGTCACACCTGTTCTCTGGGTTGACATACGTGAAGTAGACAGTGTTATCTCCAGGTTACAGATGAGGAAACTGAGGCACATATCTCCTCATGTGCAGTACTGTTCCTACTACCCTGAGCCACCAATGCTGAAATCCTCAGCCTAAAACACGTAGACCCCACGATGCAGACTATCTTTCTGATGATATATGATGTAGCAATTTTTAAAAGGAAGGGAGACAGACACTCTGCTCCTATGGCAGAATAACAGTGGATCAGGATCAGAGTGACCCGGATTTCCACAGTGTAGAGTGGCCTCATGCACTCTGGGTGGAAGCCCTGGGGCAAGTGACTGGTAGGGCAGATGCAGGGGGCTCTCCTCCGCTCAGCCCCAGGCTGCCTGCTCCTTCCTCTCACTACTTCCTTCCTTTTCTCTTCTTAGACAACTAAGGTGGGTGGCCATGGAGTGCAGGGAGAGTGAGCATCCCCCAGCTCTCCTCACCCAACCTCCTCAGCCTCCTCCCATATGGGGCTCCCACTGAAAGACAAGGGCTGAATATAGTCTTCAGGCCAAGAGCTCAGCAGCCGTGCCTGGTGCAGGGCAGGTTGCATGTATAACTAATGAGTGAGGGAGACGGAGGAGGGAGTGAAGGAGTGAAAGAGCCAGGGATCCAAGTTCTGGTTCTGCCTTCACAGGTGGCAGGCTACTCAACCCTCTGAGACTCGGTTTGCTTTTCTGTAAAATGGGAACAACACCAAGGACTTCTAGGGTGGTTGCAAACTGTTAAATCAGATGAGACCTGGGAAAGTGTCTGTGACGTGGATTTAAGATCCCAGTGCAGATATGGGTTAAGGAGTTTGCTGAGCCCTGCTCTGGGAATTGAAGCAGAAAATGGGGAGAAACAGAATGAAAAGCTAAAGATGCCCAAATACAAATGCCACATTCACACTCACTGCACACACTCTCACATACCCCGCAGGCACACACAGGCATATATACATGCCGCACACATGCACACACAACCTCACACACACAACATACCACACATACACATATACACACATGTCCATATGCACACACCACACACACTCACATATACACCCCCCCACATGCACACACCACACATGCATATGCAAACACATCACACACCTCACATGGACACACACATGCCTACACATACACCCACACCCCCACACACACACACGGCCTTACAGCTCAGCACACCTTAAGCTTATCAGTCTCTGATGAATCCCTTCCCTTTGGGCTGGTGGTCCTCAGAAGCCCTGGACAGAAAGCCAGCACCCAGAGGCTCCCCTGCAGACACAAACATGCCAATCTCTATAATACCCCAGACCATGCAGCAGAGCACCAGTGAGGAAAAAAGGGAACAGAGGCAGCTCTTTCCAGAAGTGGACAGGGACTGTTGTCTTACTCAGGTAAGACACTGAGCTTTAAAGCGATGCATAAAAAGGACAGCTGTCTGATCTTACCAATCCTGGCAACCGTTTACATGGGATCACGTTAACATGAGAACAATGCCAAATGGTAGGTACACCCCTGCTAGCAGGCAGGGAAAACATATTTGTGTGTGTGTGCATGTGTGTGTGAGCTTGTGAGTTGCATGTGTGTGCCTGCATGGCATGTGCACATGTATTTGTGTGAGTGTGCATGTGGGGAGGCTGTGTATCTGCAAGCATATGTGCACCTGTGTATGTGCCCAAGTGGGCAAGGGCGTATATGTGCATGTATAAGTATGTGTGTGTTCAGGAAACTCACAAGAGAGACCGGGGGAGAGTTTAATGTTCATGAGCTTCTCTCTTCCTGCACTTTAAGTTATCATGCAACACCACCAACAGACTTTTTCAAAGCTAGGCACAGGCTGGGTGGGGGCCAAGGCAGATGTTCTGAGTCCCAGAATCTCTGACCCACATCAGAGCTGCCCGTCCTGCCCAGCACAGCCTGGGTGGTGGACCCCACCATGCTGCGAGCCAGGCCAGGGGAAAATAAATCAGACTTTCTCCTGGGAGCTTCACTGGCTTCGTGAGGTCTGTCTGAACCACAGGGCTTCCCACCACGCCCTTCCCTGAATCCCAGAGCTCTTGTCAAATTAAAGAAAGAACCACTCACCGCCTGAAAGCCAGCCAATGCAGTGATTATTCCAATTTTCCTGGAATGAGCTTTCCACACTTTCACGGGCTGAAGCCATCGGCAGCCCAGGCTCCCACCTCTCCAAGCTGCTCTCATGCCCCCTGCGGCTCCTTTCAAGTTAAGTCACCACTACGTGAAATGACACTTCAGAGCAGCCGCTGAGAAAGCACACAGGAGGGCGAAGAGGCCGGGGCAGAGCACTCAGGATCTACCTCAGGCAAATGCAGCTAGGCTGGAGGAGCCGGGCTCTCTCCTCAAAAGCCAGCTTGCTCAGGCTGTTCTTTTGACTTTTGGGCTTGCCAACTGAACACACACTTGCATTGCCCTGGGCTCACATGAAAGCCCCCAGGGCAGAGGAAGCCCAGCTGGAATAGCAGGGCCAGGTGCCTCCCATAGAGGCTGAGAGCAGAGATGAGGATCGGGTGCTGCCACTAGTGGGCTGGCCTTTAAGGTGTCACATCAGATTTTCCGCTCGCTAGCAAACCAAAACCAAACCAAACAAAACTAGCACATGGCCTCCCCACCCATCACATAACTCGTAAACCCATCAGAATTCCCAGCAACCAACCAGAGTCCAGACGCCCATTATGTCATTAAGAAGCCTGCACACTGCCCAGATGCCAAGAGGGTCTGGGTGAGTCTCCAGCCCCAAAGCAGAGGAAGAAACAGCACAGACCTGTGCAGACACAAGAGCGTTCCTCTCATCCTGCCCAGTTGTAACCCATCTGATTGCTCAAAGAGAAGCACCAAGAATTCAGGGTCTCTGGGGGGCTCAAAGGCAGCTTTAAAGAAACAGGGCTTTGGGGAGATAAACATAGTTTAAAGATGCCCAACCACAGAACCACACAGGGAGTCCTGTCTCAGGCCACCTTTGAAGCTCCGATGCTGTTATTAAAACAATCTGAGAGAGAAAATGCTGAAACAAAAAACAGAATCCAATCAGATGCTCATGAGGCTGAAGTCCTACATTCAACTATTCACTCTGTGAACCAACTCTGGTCCCACCCTGAATCCGCTGCACCCTGAGGCACAGACACATACCTGAACATCTAGACTTTTCTGCAGTCAGCCCTCCAAGTTGGGTGCCTCTTTCAGAGTTGACTATGGGTTCCCTGGTACCTGAACTTTGAAGCTCCCTGGTGAGTCAGACGGGGCTACTTGGTGTACACTTTCTATTTAAAGATCAGACAGGGCTTACTCTCAGACACCATTCAAAACCCATGACTTCTAAGAACTGGGTGCTAAATCCAGTTTCTTTGGCCCTCACTTTCCATCAACACGGGAGCTGTTCTCGTTGACAACCAGGGGTTCTTTTTTCCATTGCCTGCTGCACAGGAAGCAGAAGTCACGGTGGGAGCTGCCTATGCCCGGCATGGGTCAGAGTGTGTCTCCCGGGCTGCGCTGCTGAAGAGTTAGCCTCACAGATTCCCTCTGGGAAAGCCATTTAAGAGTCATTCTGAATGCATCTACTGGGGATGGGGAAGAAATGATGCAGAATGTTGACCCACTGGGTAGCAGGTTTGAAATCCTGCCTGAACCAAACTGTGCCGAGGGGCTGTCCCAAACAGATGGTGCTATCCAGACAGACACACTTGCAAGGCCACTCTGCCTGAAGCCAGCCGGCAAACGATCCTCCCTACACCACCTTCTTAGAAATCTTGATTATGGGGGATATCGGGGTGGGGAGGGACAACCCTTGGTATCGGGGTGGGGAGGGACAAAACATTTCCTCACTGAACTCTCATTTTCAGACAATGAAGGATTGTCTGGAGAGAGAGCCAATCTGTGGCCAACAATCACCACTCCAGAGCCCTGCCCCATCTAGGGCGCACGTGCATGCCTCTAAATTTCCTCCCCTCTCCTTGGTCCAACCACAGTCCAGGAAAGCAGATTTTCTATGCTCCATGGCAATCACAGTGGAAAATGGAAGTACAACGGAGCGCTGTACCTACCCGAGCACCAGGAGGCAGGAGCCGAGCTACTCACAGACTCCCTAGAGGAGAACCCCACGCACCCAAACTCTGCCGTGCCCCCTCTGAGCTCTGAACATGCCAGGCGAGGCCTCTCCCTCTCTCTCCCTCCATCCCAGCTCTTTGGAGAGAATGCAAGCAGCCCGCATGACCAGACAGAGCCTTCCTTGCTAATAAACCCCTCCTGAGGCTGTGACATGTTTCAGAAGGAGCAGAAAATTACCTTTTAGGAAGCCAGTGTGAGGGAAGGGGTGGGGGGACAAAGTATCAGAGCCAGGAGGTGCGCACCACAGGAGCCGGGCTGGGGTCGCACAGCAGCCCCCCATCCCTGCAGAGGTCCGCTGAGCTCCCCATGCTGCCAGCCTCAGGGGGCCGCCCCCAGCGCACGGCTCTCCCAGCAGCCCATGCCTAGAGACAGAGGACGCTGAGGAGCACGCGTGTCCTCGGGACGGGTGGACGGAGGAGCTGCGAGCCTGGGCAGGGATGCTGGAGGAAGGGAGAAAGGCAGGCCGGAGAGGAAGGGGTGGGGAGTGGAGAGGGAGGGCGGGAAGGAGGGAGAATTGATTTTCTCTCCTCCACTGGGACCACTGAGCTGAGTTGCCATGGAGAAAGGGGAGCCGCTGGCAGAGCCCAAGGCGGGCGGAGGAGCCATATGTCGGAGGGAAGGCATCAGCAGAGAGCCAATCCAACAGTTCTGCTGCTGCAGCCTCCCCCATACCAGGCCTCAGGGTCCAGGTGGCCAGGCAGGGAGGAGTACTGGCTGGACCAGCGGGCAAAAGCAGCAGCTGGTGGCCACCACACCAAGGAAAAGGGAGGAGATGGGGGCTTTCTCTCCTGGCCCGTGGTGCTCTGCTGCCCCAAGAGCCTGGGCCCTCCATCTCATGCCACGCTGCCTGGTCAGAGCCTGAAGTCGGGACCCCAGAGAGTAAAGTGACCCTCTCCCGGGGCTTAGGTGTTACCTGGTGTTTGGGGAGGCATTGCAGATTTCCACCTGCCCAGCCTCCCTGTTTCTAAAACTCTGTTGCCAAATCCTGAGTCATATCTTCCCACCCTCAGGGATGAGGGGATACCCACCTATGGAAGGGCTCTGATGGCCCAGTGCCACCCATGTGGGAAGCAGAGGAGAAGGGAGGCTGCTGGGCACAGCAGGGGGAGGGGGCTCTCCTGGACACACTGGCAGGTGGATGGGAACTCCCAGGCTCCCCACGCTGGGTGGCGTCTCCCATCACGCCTGTGCCAGCCTCACTGCTGCAGCTGCCCACGTCCCAGCTTCGATACTGGCTTCAGCCACCTGGCCCCACTCATACTGGGAGAAGTGAAATGGGGCTGGGGAGAGAGCCACGAGACCTCGGTGGGGTCTCAGTCTCTCTCCTTGGAGATCACAGGACCAGGGGCAAGTCTGGTCACTTCCTTGAGCTTCTATCTCCTTATTACAGACAGAGATGATATCATGTTCTACCAACCGGCACTCCCTGGCACTCAGACATGGCAGGACTTGGGGAAGGCTCAGTGCAGGCACTAGTGCTGTCCTGGATCCATCTCAGGAGCTGTGATCTCCTTAGGGCTGGGAGCACAGTAGCAGCATCCCCCAGCCTCCTATCTCTCCCTGATCACTTGGCAGATCCCTCAGGACTAAGACTCCAGCAGGCTTGCAGCCGGCACCAGAGCCTACCAGACCTGGCTGCCCTGACACAGAGACATCTGAGTTGGGGGGCAGCCCAATCCTGTCGCTTTCTCTCTCAGTGTTTTATTTCATTTCTTTTTCTTTTTTATTTTTCCTTTTTTTTTTTTTTGAGACAGAGGCTAGAGTGCAGTGGTGTGATCACGGCTCACTGCAACCTCCACGTCCCAGGCTCAAAGCAATTCTCCTGCCTCAGCCCAAGTAGCTGGGATTATAGGCGCCCACCACCATGCCCGGCTAATTTTTTGTATTTTTAGTAGAGACAGGTTTCACCATGTTGGCCAGGCTGGTCTTGAACTCCTGACCTCCGGTGATCCGCCCATCTCGGCCTCCCAAAGTACTGGGATTACAGGCATGAGCCACCATGCCCGGCCTCTCTCTCAATGTTTTATGATGAAAGTGTTCAAGCATATGGCAAAGTTGAAAACATTTTATAATGAACATCCATATATTCACCATCTAGATTCTACCGCTTCTTCTCACTTTTTTTATTGCAGTAAAATACATATAACACAAAATTTACCATTTTAACCATTTTAAAGTGTTCACTTCAGTAGCATTGAGTATATTCACAATGTTGTACAACCACCACCTCTATCTAGTTCCAGAGTTTCAGCAACCCAAAAGGAGACCCATTAGCAGTCTCTCTCCAGTTCCCTCTCCCCCAGGCCCTGTCAACAAAAAATCTACTGTTTGTCTCTATGGATTTGCCTATTCTGGACATTTCATATAAATGGACTCATAAACTACATGGCCTTCTGTGTCTGGCTTCTTTCACTCAGTATCCTGTTTTCGAGGTCCATCCATGTTGTGGCGTGTGTCAGTTCTTCATTCTGTTTTATGACTGAATTGTACCCCAGTACATGGATGGACCACATTCAGCTTATGCATTATCCATCAGCCAATGGACGTGTGAGCTGTTTCCACCTTTAGCTATTGTTGTCACATTTTTTTTAAGAGACAGGGTCTCGCTCTGTTGCCCAGGCTGGAGTGCAGTGGTGTGATTATAGGTTACTGCAGCCTCAATCTCCTGGATTCAAGTGATCTTCCCGCCTCAGTCTCCTGAGTATCTGGGACTACAGGCCAGGGTCACGCCACTGTGCTCAGCTTCTCACTTTTAAAATGAAGTGTTCAGAGCCTAGTGAAATGTCCTAGAGCCCCTCCTAAGGGATTTGTTCCCAAAGTTGCAGGCCCAGAGGCCCCAAAGTGAGTGCTCACCTCACCCTGCCTTTCCACTAAAGCAATGCTCCCCATGGGTGACTAAGTAAGGGAGGCTCCAGCTGGCCCTGGGGCCCAATGCAGAAATCCTAAAAGCCTGTGTGTAGCCTGCAAGTGGGCCTCCAGCCTCCTCCGTCCTGTCCCAGCTAAGCAGTCAGCTGGGCAGGGAGAAACATGCATGTGCCAACCCCACACTCATGCTTTGAGACCAAATGAACCCAGTGCCAGGACCACTGGCACTCACTGACTACGTGACTAGCCAGTCATCACCCCTCTCTGAGCTTCAGCTTGTTCAGCTGTGAAATGGGGCAACAATCTCTACCCCATGGGGTTGCTCTAGAGACGAGGCTGGCGCTGCCCAGTAGAACTTTCCCCAATGACGAACATGTTACACACCTGCGCTGTCCAGTGCAGCCACCATGACCTGCCACTGTCCCCAGGTGGCTACTGAGCACTTGAAATGTGATGAATGGGAGAGGGGAATAGAATTTTTCCATTTTATTTCACTTTAATTAACAATTGAACTTAAGTCGTCACACGAGACTGGTGGTCAGTTCTAAGGCGTGAAGAGATGACAAGTGTGAAAGGACGCACAGTCCAGGCCCAGGCCTAGCTCCTGGTCTCTTCCCTCAACCCCTCCTCTCCTACTTACCCCACAGTGTCTGGGCAGGGGAGCAGGCTCTGTCCACAGCCCAGCTCCAAAGGTACCTCTAACAGTACAGAAGGTGGATGGTGGGGCTCTCAGGGAACAGCACAGACACCAACTGGGGAGTGGGCACCACAGACTCCATAATGATGTGGGTCTGGAACCGCAGGCCTCTCCTCTGCCCTGTTCTAGAACCCCCCAACTGCTGTTTCCCCTAGCAACTCTTGAGGTTATACCTGGAATATCTGGGCAAGGGCTGTAAAATTGGAACATTTCCCCCCCAGTCCCTCATGTGGTGACAGAGACCCCTGAGGAGATGTACAGAGGGCCTTGGTTCTCGGTTAGGCTGTGGAGCTAGGCACTCAGGGAAAGCTTCGCATAGCCACGAAGCTGCTCTCTCAGGCTCCTCTGAAAGGGAGCGTCAGGACAAGAATCCAGACCTGACTGCCACCCGGCCCTCTCACTTTGCAGACGCAAAAATCCAGACTCAGAAAGGGAAGTAACGGCCGGGCATGGTGGCTCACACCTGTAATCCCAGCACTTTGGGAGGCCGAGGTGGGTGGATCACGGGGTCAGGAGATGGAGACCATCCTGGCTAACACGGTGAAACCCCGTCTCTACTAAAAAATACAAAAAAAAATTAGCCAGGCGTGGTGGTGGGCGCCTGTAGTCCCAGCTACTTGGGAGGCTGAGGCAGGAGAATGGCATGAGCCCTGGAGGCGGAGCTTGCAGTGAGCTGAAATCACGCCATTGCACTCCAGCCTGGGCGACAGAGTGAGACTGCGTCTCAAAAAAAAAAAAAA